>NC_090247.1:24074344-24374344 GCF_037325665.1 Littorina saxatilis
GTTAAACCTTTCCATAAGAACAACTATCTCATTCACAGAAAACAAAGTGTTGAAAAGAACGCTGACACCATTGTCGATTTTATACCCAAGCTTCCAATAGGGCAGAATGCAACTATGATATTTGATATAGTTGTCAGGAAAAGGGAAGAAACCACAAACACTGTTCTAATGAGAGGAATAAATCTCAACTGGAGACCATTAAATGTTGAAGAAGTCAGAGTATTTATTGCTGTTCAAAAGGATTCTAACACAATAAAGAAACAGACGTCAAACCAAAATGTTGTTAACGCAGATATAAATAATTTAACAGAAATAAGAAGTATTAATCTTACTTATCTTGATTTGATTGCTTTCTACTATACATGTTTCATTTTAGTAAAAGTTTAGTCCAGAAGCCTATTTTTGGTTAATATTTAGGGTCTGTCGGAATCGGTGAGCCAGAACGTACATTCCCCCTTTCTCTTAGGACGTCAGCCTGGTTTCTGTCAAAATGAACTCAAGGCTGAATGCTTCCCCGGCAAATTCAACAAATAAGGGTAATGTTGAACTTGAGCGTAGTCAGTTCAAAGATCATAATCCATTGCAATTTAAGTCTCCCCCCGTGGGTTAGGGGGAAGAATTTATCCGATGGCGATGCTCCTCACTCAGCATGTCGTAAGCGACTAACGGATTCTGTTTCTCCTTTTACCCTTGTTAAGTGTTTCTTGTATAGAATAATTTATTGTCAATTTTTGTAAAGATTTTAGTCAAGCAGTATGTAAGAAATGTTAAGTCCTTTGTACTGGAAACTTACATTCTCCCAGTGAGTAAGGTAATACAGTATTGTACTACGTTGCAAGCCCCTGGAGCAAATTTTTGATTAGTGCTTTTGTGAACAAGAAACAATTGACAAGTGGCTCTATCCCATCTCCCCCCTTTTCCGGCGTCGCGATATAACCTTGAATGGTTGAAAACGACGTTAAGGCCAACAAAAAAAAATTGTCTGTTTCTGGTCACCCGACCGACCCTAAATTTTGGCGCCGACCCTAAACTTTTTTTTTCCAAACTCAAAAATTTTTATTTATTTTTTGGTGGTAAAGGACAGGGTGAGAAAATGAACAACAAAAACGTGTGAAAACGAAAGTCCGCTGACGATTTGTAAATGTGTTGAGTGTCTTGTCTCTATGTATAGTGAATCCAGTCTCTTTGCGCGATTTTTAAAGTTAGTTTTATTGGTCTACATTTTGGGGTAAAAAAAAAAATCAAAAAAAATCCCGACCTACCGACCCTATTTTTTTTTAGCCATGTTACCAGAAACAGACAATTTTTTTTTTTTGGCCTAAACACCAAATAAAGAAAGAATATAAAGTTTTAATGAAATGACACAGGAATGAACGTTTTAGTTGGGGTACAAAAATGGGTGCAATAATGTTTTTGCTCAGTTTATATATCCTGGAATACCTTTACCTGCTTTGCTGTAAATGTTGAATCTGACAGTTTTGTTTTGTCACAGCAGTGCCTGGAACAGTGAACATGCAGTCAGGGATTGTCAGGGGTTGTGAACAGTCAGGGATCATCAACACCCTAAAAAGTGAACAGTCAGGGGTCGGGGCTTCTCGTAACAGCATGGAGGAAGGAGACACAGGCGTTGTGTCAGACGTCAAGATAGAGATTGATGTGGCTGAAGACATGCCGCAGTGTTGTTACAGGACTGAACAACTTCAATACGGTAAGCTTGCTTCTATTGACTTACCTGAGTAATCAGTCAGTCTTTGTAATGAGCAGTGTCAGTTTGTCCATCCGTCCGTCTGTCAGCAAAGATCTAAACGTTGAGGTTACATATTTCAAATGTTTTTGCAGCTAGAGCTTTGAAATGTTTTGGGTTTGAAGGTTTCTAAACTGCAAGTCTGGCATCAAATTTCAAGGTCACAGTGTGTCACGTTCATGTCATTAAAATTTACTTTTAGGTTTTCTCAGATGTTTAAACTGAGAGCTTTGTAACTTTACTGGCTTCTACGGTTGGATGACCACCTCCCATCATGATACAGGTCTGGTTAAAATCAAATGCTGAGGTCATAGTGAGGTCGTGCTTGCCCCATAAAATGAAAAATTATCAATTTCTTGGATAAGATAACAAGGAAAAAAATGTTCACCAGAATAAACAGCAACACGAACAACTTCACCGTGGGCCGGTTTTGACATGTTCTCTTCTTCAGCACATAAAATACATAAAACTGAAGGGATGACATAGGTAGACATGTACTCTTCTTCAGCACATAAAATTAAATACATAAAACTGAAGGGATGACATAGGTAGACATGTTCTCTTCCTCAGCACATAAAATACATAAAACAGAAGGGATGACAGAGTGTCAGACATGTACTCTTCTTCAGCACATAAAATACATAAAACAGAAAGGTTGACAGAGATGTTCTCTTCCTCAGCACATAAAATACATGTAACATTCTGCTAAAACATAATCTATGTTTTATGTCCAATACCAAATATCTGTACATGGGAGATAACCACCTACTTTACATGTACTATAACCAGAAGAGTGGTTCCCCCTCTTCCCTAACTAAGATGGCTGAATAAACACACATGTATTTTACCTCTGTCTCCTGAGTCCACAATCCGAGCGAATCCTTCATAACACACACACCATCAAGCATTACATGGTGTCAGAGCTAAGTACAGAGACTTTTCTTACCCAATCGACCCATATTTGTGTATAAAACAATGTCTGCAACGCAGAACCATCCTCAGATTGACTGGTCAAAGAAAGACCTGCATGCTGAATGGAAGAAATTCAGGCAGCATGCGGACCTGATGTTTGCTGGCCCCCTGAAAAAGGCAACTGACTCTGAGAAGTGTGCCTACCTCCTCATCTGGGCAGGAGAAAAGGGCAGAGACATCTTTAACTCATGGGGAATGTCAGAGGAGCACAGCCAGAGCATGACACACCTGTGTGCTCAGTTCGAAAACTACACTGCCCCGAAGAAAAACAATCTGTTCACCAGATACATGTTCCAAGAGAGGAAGCAGCAGCAAGGAGAACCTCTAGAGTCATATATAACTGACCTACGAAACCTAGTCAAAGACTGCGGGTACGATAAACCCGAAGAAATGGTCAGAGACAGAATCGTCTGTGGTATCCAGTCGCAAGAAGTCAGAGAGAAACTGCTGACAGAGGGTGACGCCCTCACGATGGATAACGCCATCTGCATCGCGACGACCCACGAAGTGACAAAACAGCATCTTGCCTCCATGGCAGCAAGCGGTGAAACCATCGACGCCATCAGGAGGAAGAGACACAGCCCTCAAAACAGCCACCGGCAGAGCGGCCAGAATGACACTTTCAAGTGCAGAAACTGCGGAGGGAAGCACGGACGAAAGGAATGTCCAGCTTTCGGCAAACAATGCCTGTTCTGCAAGAAAACGAACCATTTCGCAAAAGTCTGCCTTGCAAAGAAGAAAGGAGAGAAGAAAATACACAGCATCAATGAAGAAGACGACGAAGAATCAGTCTACATCGACGCCATTACCAGTGGCAAAGATCAGCCAAATGCAGCATACACAAATGTCGACACAAACACAGGGGACACCGTCCGGTTCAAGCTCGACACAGGAGCCCAGGTGAATGTACTCCCATCAACGGTCTACGAAAAACTCACCGAGAAGCCTGCGCTCCAGCCAAATGACAACAAACTCTACGGCTACACAGGACAACAGCTGCAAGTCAAGGGCAAGATCACAATGGAGTGCACCTACAAAAGAAATACATACAAGGGCACTTTCCACATTGTAGACACCCCCGCCAGCTCCCAACCAATCCTGGGACTGCAAGCCTGCATACAACTAGGCATCATCAAGATGATCCTAGCCATCGGCACCACTCCTCCCATGACAGAAGCCAGCGTCATCGGCCAGCACGGCCAACTCTTCAAAGGATTAGGAGAACTGGAAGGAGAGGTGACCATACACCTGAAGGAGGAAGCAACGCCCGTCGTACATCCACCACGCCGAGTCCCACACGCAGTGAAAGACAGGCTGAAAGAAGAACCCCATAGCATGGAACAACAATTAAGGCATCATTTCCAAAGTCACCACCCCGACAGACTGGGTAAACTCGCTGGTCGTCGTCGAGAAACCAAATGGAAAGCTGAGGATCTGCTTAGACCCAAGGGACCTCAACGCCGCCATTAAGCGACCACACTACCCCATGCCGACTTTGGAAGACGCACTCTCGAAGATGACAGGCGCCAAATATTTCTCAAAGCTAGACGCGAAATGTGGATACTGGCAGATGAAGCTCAACGAGGAATCATCATACCTCACCACATTCAACACTCCCTTTGGTCGCTACAGATTCAACAGGCTTCCATTCGGAGTCATCAGCGCTCAAGACGATTTCCAGAGGAAGATGGACGAGATCTTCGAAGGAATACCTGGAGTCACACCCTTAGTTGACGACGTCATCGTCTCCGGCAAGACACGAGAAGAACACGACGCCAATCTCCGAGACGCACTCAACAGAGCAGCCTCCAAGAACCTGAAACTGAACCCAGAAAAGCTGACAGTCGGAGCCCAAGAAGTTGAATACTTTGGCCACCTCATCACCGCTGAGGGTCTGAAACCTGATCCCGCCAAAGTAAAGGCAATCCAAGACATGCCCCCACCCAACGACAAGAAAGAGCTTCACACTATGCTGGGGATGATCACATACCTAGCAAAGTTTGCCCCACAGCTGTCAGAGACAACCAAGCCGATGAGAGATCTGCTCAAAGAAGACGTCAAGTTCATCTGGGATGAACAGCAACAAGCTGCCCTGCAGAAGGTCAAGAACGCAATCACGAGCAAACCGATCTTATCCTTTTTCGACCCGAAGAAGGAAGTCAGACTCGAGGTCGATGCCAGCAAATCTGGACTTGGAGCTGCAATCTTCCAAGACGGCAACCCTGTGGCCTTCGCCTCGAAATCCTTGACCTCGGCGGAAGAAAACTATGCCCAAATAGAGAAAGAACTGTACGCGATACTTTTTGGCTGCCGCCGATTCCACCAGTACCTCTACGGCCGTGAAGTGCTTGTCCACTCTGACCACAAGCCACTGGAGAGCATCACAAAAAAGCCCCTGGCAGCCGCACCACCCAGACTTCAGCGCATGCTTCTACAGCTCCAGAAGTACAGCCTGAAGATCGTACACGTCCCCGGAAAGAGTATCCCTGTCGCCGACACTCTTTCCCGGAAGTTCATTCCTGCCGAGCCTGGGGATGACACTGAAGCTGACCTCAACATCCAGGTACACAGCGTCATCAATAACCTGCCAGTCAGCGACAAAAAGATGGAAGAGCTGCGTATCGCAACGCGAGACGACCAAGAACTCCATCAGCTGAAGGCAGCCATACAAAATGGCTGGCCTGATGAACGGCAAGAATGTCCACCCAAGATACAAGAGTTCTACAATCACCGAGACGAACTATCCATCATCGATGGCATCATCTTCAAAGGAGAGAAAATCCTCGTCCCACTCGCTCTTCGTCCCGAAATGCTGGCCAAAATCCACTCCAGTCATCTCGGCATTGAAAAGACCAAGCAGAGGGCCCGAGAAATTCTGTTTTGGCCAGGAATGTCTACAGAAATCCACAAAACTGTCGCCTCCTGTCCTATTTGCATCCAGAAACAGAACTCCAATCCCAAAGAACCTCTCCTACCCCACACTGTCCCAACCCGTCCCTGGCAGAAGATCGGCACTGATCTCTTCACCTGGGAGAAGAAAGACTTCATGGTGACAGTTGATTACTACAGCCGATATTTTGAAGTCGACGAGCTGACCACGACCACATCTGCCACCATCATCCGGAAGCTGTCCTCGCACTTCGCAAGACATGGCATCCCCGAGACGCTTATGAGCGACAACGGACCCCAGTTTGGCTCAGAAGAGTTCCAGCAATTTGCAGTCAGCTGGGATTTCCAGCACACAACATCCAGTCCTGGTTACCCACAGTCCAACGGCCTAGCAGAAAAGACAGTCCATACTGTCAAGGACATCATGACCAACGCCAAGGCCAGTGGCACCAGCGCTCTACAAGCGATCCTGGAATATTGCAACACTCCAGTCGACAACCTGGCTTCCCCAGCCCAACTCCTGATGGGTAGACAACTGCGCTCTATCCTGCCCACCACCAAGCAGCACCTGCAACCCAAAACCATCAGACCTGCAGATGTCGGCGCCAGACGTAACGAGAAGCAGACCAAGATGAAGCAGTACTACGACCGCAGTTCCAGACCCCTACCACCAGTGAAGCCCGGCGACGCTGTACACGTCCAGCTGAAGAAGGGAAACGACTGGCAGCCAGCCACCGTCACCGCCTGCAGCAGCCAGCCACGATCCTTCGTGGTGCAAACCAGCAACGGCAGCACCTACCGCCGCAACCGCTGGTTCCTGAAGAAGTCCAGACTGCCTTCACCGCCACCAACACCAGAGCCGGTCAGCCCAACAGCAGCCCCAGCAGTCTCCAAGCCTGTACCAGCTGATGTCCAGTCCGATGAGCCACCAGCCCCGCCAGCGCCCAGTGCCTACACCACCAAGTCAGGCCGTCGTGTCAAAGCACCAGCCAAAATGGACATGTAGTTCTCACCAGTTTACTGCGGTGCACCATCATTTCTTGAAATGATTGAATGTTAGACAACAAACACATATGTACAAACATGCAAACACCTTACACTAGGACTGTGCTATGTTTGTTTTTTTAAAGACACTGTTGAAGGATGCTATTGACTAATACCGACCCGCATCAAATTTCCTTTGTGTAAAGACACTGCTGAAAGACACTGTGTTGAACTGCAAGCACGCATCAATATTTCTGTGACTGTGTGCTAAGACAATAATAAGTGTAATCAATGTCTCATTACCTACAGTATTATTGCAAACAATTATAATTGCCATTCTAATACCAGACAGTATTAATGCTAACTCTATGCGAAAAATAAAATCTAGTCAATTCCTTATTTTACATATTATGATAACCTTCATTTGAAAGAAAGGGAGATGTAACATTCTGCTAAAACATAATCTATGTTTTATGTCCAATACCAAATATCTGTACATGGGAGATAACCACCTACTTTACATGTACTATAACCAGAAGAGTGGTTCCCCCTCTTCCCTAACTAAGATGGCTGAATAAACACACATGTATTTTACCTCTGTCTCCTGAGTCCACAATCCGAGCGAATCCTTCATAACACACACACCATCAAGCATTACAATACATAAAACAGAAGGGATGACAGAGGGAGACATGTACTCTTCTTCAGCACATAAAATACATAAAACAGAAAGGTTGACAGAGATGTTCTCTTCTTCAGCACATAAAATACATAAAACAGAAGGGATGACAGAGATAGACATGTTCTCTTCTTCAGCACATAAAATACATAAAACAGAAGGGATGACAGAGAGAGAAAGAGATTGAAGAAAAGAAGAGGACGGACAGTGTGTGATGTTCAACTTGAACATAAGGTACTCACTGCTGATTGCCATCCTCTGTTCTGATTTTCTTCATTTGAATTTTAACCTGATAACCCAACAGACTGGATTTGCCTTATGCATTGATAACTCAACAGACTGATGACCTAACAGGCTGAATTAACTTCATAACGCAACATACTACTCAGAATTTACCCTTATAACCCAACTGAAAGGATTTTTCTGACAACCTACCAGACCTAATCCAACAGACTGAATTAAATTGATAATCCAACAGACTGAATTAAATTGATGACCCAACAGACTGTACATACTTGATATCCTAACAGATGTTAACCAGGGAGACTGTGAATAATAGTGTGGCTGGAGAGCCATGTTTGAAAAAATTAGCATTAGATAAAATAAATATTGAAGGTTCGGGACAGTCATGGCATACAGAGTTCCCTCTGTCATGCTATCGCTGGCCCCAGATTTTAAAAGAAGCGTAAGTAGTATCGAAACCAAAGCTAGACGACGCAAGGGAGGTAATCGAACTTTCGGTTTCTGTTTTGGTCGGCCATTTTGGATGGTACCGATGGGGTCTACCAGTAAAGATTCATAAACATTGGGAAAATGTGTTTGTTAATATGATAAATGGTAGAAATGTGGACGAAAGTGTTTAAAATATGTTTTCAAGCCATTGAAAGGTAGTTGTCAATTTAGTCAGGCAACGCGAAAGTCATAGCGACTCGTCGTTGTGGCAATAACGTTAACCGCTAGTCGTTCAGTGATCTTACTTGGAGAGACAGCATCCGTAAAAGGGAGGAGAGACAAGGTTTCTTTGATGAAGATAGTGTTGTAGGTTGCTTAAATATGGCCAACAGTTATTAAAAGAGCGCTTGTTGTGATCAGCAAGTGTAAAGATAAAGGAAAAAGGACGGACTATATTGTCCGCGTTTGTTGTTTTGCGAAGGGGGAAACTTGATTTTGGCATCAGGGACAAAACACTTTGGTGAAGAATAGGGGGATTTGTCCGTCCGGTTCTTATCGAAGTTAAAATAGCAAATTCTGAGGTCTTAGACCATCCTTAAATTTATCCCAATAGGAAAGAACCGTTCTTCCATCTAGAGGTCCAACAAAGTAAATAGGTTGAGGGAATTTCATAGTTAGTCAGTCAGGTGACAAAAGATCCTGTAGTGGGTAAAAATGTATCTAGCTCGATATGCGGAGTCTCACCTTAGAATAGGATTTATTCGAGGGATGGGAGATTAGGTGGCTTCATTGTTTTTTGTAACACTTGCGCTCTTTGATGTTAGCCTTATAAAGGCGACCCGGGATTTTGTACTGGCTTTGTATGTGCATTTATAATATTGCGTAATTTATGCTTGTTGTATTATTCTATTTGTATACTTTTCTCGAAGAATAAGTCTAATAAACTATTTTATAGAAAAGTAATCCCATGAAATTGGCTCCATTATTCGTCTGAATGGTTTTCATCATCACGTAGGTCGTCATTTCTTCTCGCAATCTTGGCCTTTTTAGGAAGATAAACTAACCCGGTAATTTTAGGTGAGAGAGGATAAATTAGGCGACAGACAGATTAGAGGTGCATGCACTAGGAGACAGAACACAACGCGAGGCAAAACTAGACATGGAAACGAGTAAATAATAAGTGCACGCATGAGACAATAGATCTGTAGAGCTAAACCAAAGACGTTGTTTGTTTCTTATCTACAACTCTCACGGTTTTTCGCCGGGTCAACAGATTTACAATCTTCATAATAGGAAAACTTTGACAATAGTTAAACCTTCAGCGGATCACACTTTGGACTACACAGTCTGGATGCTGTGGGTCGTGTTTGACCCATATGATACGTTCTAAAGAAGAATTCAACGTAAAAAGTATATTGATTGTACACGGCCACCACGATCCAAAAAGGGAAAACCTTTAACCACCCCTTTGGAGAGTATAGGTTCACGACCCACAACATCCGGACTGAGTACTTCAAGTTACGTCATCGTTAAGTTAGTTATGGTGTTTTAGGATTACATAAAGTCTCAATCAAAAAATAGTATTGTTTTAAAGATACAGAGACTTTTGACAGCCTATGTGACGGGCGCAGTAGCGTGGTGGTCAGACATTGGCCTCCTAATCGGGAGGTCGTGAGTTCGAATCCCGGTCGCTGCCGCCTGATTGGTTAAGAGTGGAGATTTTTCCGATCTCCCAGGTGAACTTATGTGCAGACCGGCTAGTGACTTAACTCCTTTTGTGTGTACACGCAAGCACAAGACCAAGTGCACACGGAAAAGATCCTGTAATCCATGTCAGAGTTCGGTGGGTTATAAAAATATGAAAATACCCAGCATACCTCCCCCGAAATTGGAAAATACTGCCCGAATGGGGGGTCAAAACGGTCATATACGTAAAAATCCATTCGTGACGGTGCTAAAACATGAGTCCAAGCCCATGAACAAACAAGAAGAAGAAGAAGAAGACAGACTTTGTGTCGTCCATCACCCAGTAAGCACAGTGAATGTTAAACACAAATAAGTGGAATGCGCTTTTTCTGAGCTTTTCTGAAATAATTGTGTTCACTTGTTAAAAATGTACACACACACACATGCACACACGCACGCACGCACGCACGCACGCACACACACACACACACACACACACACACACACATGCTTCAACACACGCACACACACACACACACACACACACACACACACACACACACACACACACACACACACACACACACACACACACACACTTCTACCTGCAGATAAGTAATGTCAAACGCATTGCAAAGTTTATATCAAATGATCATGGATTATGTTCAGCACCTTGATGTAAGAGTCTTGCTTTTTTTCCAGTGCCTTTCATGGAGGTTGTGGTCACAGACAACACAGCTACCATGCCTACAGTGCAGACATTGGAAGGACAAGTTGCAGTCAACACTCACAGGGATATCTGGCTGAAACAAGAGATACAGACACCAGTAACACAGACTGCAGTCAACTCTGGCAGTGGTACCTGGCTGAAACAAGAGATACAGACACTAGAAACACAGACTGCAGTCAGCACTTACAGTGATACCTGGCTGAAAGAAGAGATACAGACACCAAGAACACAGACTGCAGTCAGCACTCACAGTGATACCTGGCTGAAACAAGAGATACAGACACCAGCAACACAGGCTGCAGTCAACACTCCCAGTGATACCTGCCTGAAACAAGAAATACAGACACCAGAAACACAGACTGCAGTCAGCACTCACATTGATACCTGGCTGAAACAAGAGACACAGACACCAGAAACACAGACTGCAGTCAGCACTTACAGTGATACCTGGCTGAAACAAGAGATACAGACACCAGCAACACAGGCTGCAGTCAACACTCCCAGCGATACCTGCCCGAAACAAGAAATACAGACACCAGAAACACAGACTGCAGTCAGCATGTTAACCCATACAGGAGAGAAAAGACATGCTTAACTTGTACAGAGTGTGATGCTAAGTTTACACGGTGCTGGAGTTTGAAGCAACATATGCTGAGACACAGGAGACAAAAACAAGAAGTGCATGTACAGAGTGTGAGTGTTGCTTCACACAGACTGATACATCAAAAAAGCACATGTTGAAAAATACAGCAGAAGATACAAAGTGCATGTACAGAGTGTGAACTGTGATGATAGGATTTCAACGTACGGTGATATGAGGAGACACATGTTGGCACATACATACAGGAGAAGAAAACAAGTCGCGTAAGCACCCCCCGCGGGTTAGGGGGAGTCCCATATTGGTTGGGACGAGAAAGAATTTACCTGATGCTCCCCAGCATGTCGTAAGAGGCGGCTAACGGATTCTGTTTCTCCTTTTACCCTTGTTAAGTGTTTCTTGTATAGAATTTATAGTCAATTTTTGTAAAGATTTTAGTCAAGCAGTATGTAAGAAATGATAAGTCCTTTGTACTGGAAACTTGCATTCTCCCAGTAAGGTAATATATTGTACTACGTTGCAAGCCCCTGGAGCAAATTTTTGATTAGTGCTTTTGTGAACAAGAAACAATTGACAAGTGGCTCTATCCCCTCTCCCCCCTTTCCCCGTCGCGATATAACCTTCGTGGTTGAAAACGACGTTAAACACCAAATAAAGAAAGAAGGTAGTATCGGCTAGCCACCTAGATATGAATTTTTTGTCGTCACATAGTTCAAAGAAGAGAAATCCAATGTTCAATCGATCCATTTTCATTTGGTTGCGTATGGCTTGTTTTTTGCTTGTTTGTGTGTGTGTGTGACTGTGTTTTTTTTCTTGTTGCTTTGTTGTTGATTAGTGTTGTCACTGTTCAGTGTCAAACCACCTACATGTGAGGCAATCTGTGAATTTGAAAATGATTTGTGTAAAAACGTAAAAATCAAACCACTTTACCAACGCACAATGACATTTGTATTTTTTGCATAGTTGTATATATATTTGTAATATTGTGTGTGTGTGTGTTTTCGTGTGTGTGTGTGTGCGTATGTGTGAGTGTGTTTGTGTGTGTGTGTGTTTGTGTGTGTGCGTGTTTGTGTGTGTGTGTGTGTTTGTGTGTGTGTGTGTATGTGTGCGTATGTGTGTGTGTTTGTGTGTGTGTGTGTTTGTGTGTGTGGGTGTTTGTGTGTGTGTATGTTTGTGTGTGTGTGTGTTAGTGAATTCAACTTACACTCACGATTGCCACTCACCAAGCATCGAAAGCCAGCAGTCCACATGTACCCGCTGTCACCAGGTCACATCAAGCATAAAAACATACAGCCAATGCTGTGGTCTCAACACTCTTTTATTCTTTAACGTTATAACTCGCTAGAACACTCGCCGGTATGTTATAAAGACGCTAAGTCTAGCTATAGTTTAATGTGGCGTCTTTAGTGAATTTCTTGTCTCAACGTTTGATGGTATTTCGGGAACATGAGTCACCCTGTATAGTGGCAGTCAACATGAGTTACCCTGTATAGTGGCTGTCAACATGAGTCACCCTGTATAGTGGCAGTCCACATGGGTCACCCTGTATAGTGGCTGTCAACATGGGTCACCCTGTATAGTGGCTGTCAACATGAGTCACCCTGTATAGTGGCAGTCAACATGGGTCACCCTGTATATAGTGGCTGTCAACATGGGTCACCCTGTATAGTAGCAGTCAACATGGGTCACCCTGTATAGTGGCAGTCAACATGGGTCACCCTGTAGTGGCAGTCAACATGGGTCACCCTGTATAATGGCTGTCAACATGGGTCACCCTGTTTAGTGGCTGTCAACATGAGTCGCCCTGTATAGTGGCTATCAACATGGGTCACCCTGTATAGTGGCTGTCAACATGAGTCACCCTGTATAGTGGCAGTCAACATGGGTCACCCTATATAGTGGCAGTCAACATGGGTCACCCTGTATAGTGGCAGTCAACATGGGTCACCCTGTGTAGTGGCAGTCAATATGGGTCACCCTGTATAGTGCCAGTCAACATGGGTCACCCTGTATAGTGGCAGTCAACATGAGTCACCCTGTATAGTGGCTGTCAACATGGGTCACCCTGTATAGTGGCAGTCAATATGGGTCACCCTGTATAGTGGCAGTCAATATGGGTCACCCTGTATAGGGGCTGTCAACATGGGTCACTCAGTATAGTGGCTGTCAACATGGTTCACCCTGTATAGTGGCTGTCAACATGGGTCACCCTGTATAGTGGCTGTCAACATGGGTCACCCTGTATAGTGGCTGTCAACATGGGTCACCCTGTATAGTGGCAGTCAACATGAGTCACCCTGTATAGTGGCTGTCAACATGGGTCACCCTCAGAGACATGATAGAGAGAGACATGATAGAGAGAGAGCCGCCGAGAGACGGAGAGAGAGACTGAGAGAGAGAGAGAGACTGAGAGAGAGAGAGAGCCGAGAGACGGAGAGAGAGACTGAGAGAGAGAGAGAGCCGAGAGAGAGAGACTGAGAGAGAGAGACTGAGAGAGAGAGAGAGCCGAGAGAGAAAGACAATGGCGTGACAATGACAATGACAAATTCTTTATTTACGAGGGTCGTGGCATACGCAAACAGGTGCTTTTTTTTTTACATCCAGCCCTCGCCCATGGGAGGGTTTAAACGTGATAGAGACTGAGAGAGAGAGAGAGAGAGAGAGAGAGAGAGAGAGAGAGAGAGAGAGAGAGAGAGAGAGAGAGAGAGAGAGAGAGAGAGAGAGCGACTGAGAGAGACAGAGAGACTGACGAGAGACAGAGAGACTGACGAGAGAGAGAGAGAGAGAGAGAGAGAGAGAGAGAGAGAGAGAGAGAGAGAGAGAGACTGAGACGGGCTAACTTCGTTCGGGTGTACTATCCTCAATCAGAGATTTAATTTCTAATGGCCCTTACCTGGGCAGTGCCGGATGTCATTAGACAATTAAAACGCCGCTGTAGCCCGTACTCACAGAACCGGGGCCACGGTTTATACTGCAATGACCATTACGTGCTCCACGTGCTATTAAGTCATGTGTGTGTCATTGCTGTCGCACAATTGAACCTAATGAAACATTCATGGCAGTCGGGTCTCTTGTAGTGCACTGACGATTTCCAAATCACTCTTCAATTTGATGAATCTGGACTTAACAAAGGGAAGCACGATGAAGCGCCGCGCCGAATGTATAATTTACTTAACCGCTACGAGTACATTACGCTACATTCAGGGAAATCGTCCATGGAGAGGACCATTAGCGGTGTGAACACCGTCCATTTCTGTCGCTCCAGTCGTCAGTGGCACAAATTGCTGACATGATTTAGATTAGGCTGATACAGCATAAATCTTTCAGGTAATGTTTGAAACGAAAAGAAATATGCAGTTCAAACTCGAGGCTCGTCCGAGACAATTGTTTCCAATCGCGAGGTGCGTTCTGCGGTTTAGCACTGACACACGTGGATCGCCCAACCGTGACGAAAGAAATGCACGTGAAACTGATGCACAAACCAAACACACACCAACATTGTGTTTCCCTTCACGGCGCCATCCCATGCCTTGTGGTGATGGTTTCATTAGTCGATGAACATTGTTTAACACTCGACTGATTCATCTAAAAACCACGATTGCTGCATAACAAACAAACCGATTGACTCGACTGACTGACCAGCGAGACGACTGACGGACTGGCGGACTGGCCGACTAACAATAACCAGCGGACTAACTGGCCCACTAACTAATCAACTGACTGACTCACAAAGCAACCAACTGTCAGGCTGATTAGCTGATTGCCGTGACTAACACATTTTCTGACTGACTTACTAACAAATCGATCGATCGACGCCAGGTAGGTGAAGGGCTTCTAATATGGACCGGCTCCTAATATGGACCACCTCCTGTTCTGACAAACTAACGGCGCTAGAGCGCTCAAAACAGTTTCATTCGCTGTATTCACTCTCTCTGGATAACTTGCACATGTCAAAACAGTTGCAGAAACACAAACCTCAAAACCGTTAGGCTTTTTCTCTTTTTGTCACTTTTGGCAGCGTTCACTCTAAATTTGCCGCCTAAAACGGACTCGTTTCTGTGCACAGTAAAAGCTGTTATCACACCAAAATTGCTAAATATGACAGCTAGGACCGTATTTGTTACATTTTAGCAGTGTTGACCCCGAGTTTCTACTGCAAACAAAAAATAATAGCAAATTATCAAAGTATGTGTGTGTCCCCTAATATGGACCATCTTCAACAAATCGAAGAAAATAAAACCTATGAGCTATTTTCATGAATTCATTGAAAAGTTTGCTAAAAATAACCTATAACTAGCCCCCTAGATGAAAAAAAAATCAAATAGTCATCTTTTCGTGGTAGTTTATAATTTCACTTATTTTCACTCCGTTTTTGATATTAAGCTTCTTTAGTTTCCCGGTGTGCTTCAAATAATGCCTTCATCGACCCGAAACAGATAAATCTAAATTATAGTTTGATTAGTCTGAATTTCACACTAAGTTGTATCATGTTATTTTGAAGTATAAAGGTGATTCCGTGAAGGCCTCTTCACTGGTTCATATTAGGCGCCCAGACTCCTAATATGGACCATTTCTGATTTTTTTCAGTATTTAATTTTTGCTGAATATCTATCAAAGCTAATTCACTATAACTAGGCCTAACGGTTGACCTAAGATAGAAGGACTACCAAACACAAAATGAAACTTCTTCGCAAGAAAACTGTGACAAGCTATAGTTATCAGCATGAAACCAAAAGTGGTCCATATCAGGAGCCCTTCCCCTATTTTATAATAATTATGACCAAAATGTAGAGCAGTTCTCAAGAGTGCATCATCAGAAATACGTATAGCTATATGACACAGTATGACGCGAGGTGCTGCAGGGCCGGACTAGGCGGAGAGGAGGGGGGGGGGGGTTGCCAGTGGTGGCCCAGGGGGATGTCCCCCCTGGCGGCAGGGACGGATCAGTTCATTTTATGACTGTTTTTTTTCAAAAGTATATTGTGAAGATATGGGTGTGAAGGCGCGAAGCGCCGAGCCGACGGCGCAAAGCGCCTAGCTTGCTAGGGGGGTCCGGGGGCATGCTCCCCCGGAAAATTTTGAAAAAAAGGATGCAAAATGGTGCAATCTGGTGCATTCTGAGGATGATCATTACCAGTTTCAGGCAGCATGCAGATTGTGTCACTGATTAATACCCCCAAAATTGAAACTCAATGTAAAATAAAGAAATGCATACCTCATTCAATATTTTTATTTTTTGGCTGGGGGGGGGGGTCCGGAAACCCTAGAACCCACCCCCCCACCCCCTCGTTGTGGGGGTCAGGGGGCGAAGCCCCCTGAAGCTGACGGGTAGGTCATATTCTGAGATAAGAAAATGGTCGCTCCTTGCATAAAACGGCATAAAATAAGCAATAACAAAAAAATAATTAAATAAGTAAGGTACATGTTTAGGCTAGGGGGGGGGGGGGGTTGCGCAACCCCCATAACCCCCCCGGTAGTCCGGCCCTGTGCTGTACAATAATGATGAATACAATACAGCGAGATAACCCGCGATGTGATTGCTTGCAGATCGGTTACGGGCCCTACTGCTAGCAGGATTGTCACCGGACAGTTGTTAGTCAGTCCCCGGCGACGGAATGCCTCGTTAGTACATTATTGATGGTGATGATGGGAATTGAACTCTGTTAGCTGGTGTGGACACACCTGTTTATTCGCCTCACAGGTAGCCTCCTGGTTTTGTTGTGTACAGAGGGGCGTATTTCGGATCAATGTTCGCGCCTAAAATATCGAGCACAGCTGTTTTCAAGGTAAGAGGTGGCAACAGCTAAGGAAATGTCTATGGATTGCTTCTGTCTTTGACTTTTACTTCTTTCTTTGCTTGCCCCCCCCCCCTCCACCTCCCCCCCCCCCCAAACAAAAACACACAATAAAAAGACATACAAAACATCAAAAACAAATGAAAAATAGCTTAATGAGCCTGACAAAATACAAATTTTGAATTTCGAGATGCAACTATTTACATGACAGCTTCTTCTTGAAAAACTATGTTTTGCAGTGCTATCTCCAGGACGTATCCAGAGTTAGTCTCCCAAGGGGTACGGAAGTAGCGCAGTCTCAGCAGTGTGTTTCGCTGTAAAGCCAGTCCACGGGTTCAATAATCAGAATCCGCAACTGATTTGTACCGCTTTTTTTGTTCCCAGCACAATAAGGGTTCAAAGTTCAAAGCAAGCATCGCAGTACTCAGAAACAACAAAGGCACACCTACGGAAGAAAAAAAAACAAGTCGCGTAAGGCGAAAATACAACATTTAGTCAAGCTGTCGAACTCACAGAATGAAACTGAACGCAATGCAATTTTTCAGCAAGACCGTATACTCGTAGCATCGTCAGTCCACCGCTCGTGGCAAAGGCAGTGAAATTGACAAGAAGAGCGGGGTAGTAGTTGCGCTGAGAAGGATAGCACGCTTTTCTGTACCTCTCTTCGTTTTAACTTTCTGAGCGTGTTTTTAATCCAAACATATCATATCTATATGTTTTTGGAATCAGGAACCGACAAGGAATAAGATGAAAGTGTTTTTAAATTGATTTCGAAAATTTAATTTGGATCATAAGTTTTATATTTTTAATTTTCAGAGCTTGTTTTTAATCCAAATATAACATATTTATATGTTTTTGGAATCAGAAAATGATGAATAATAAGATGAACGTAAATTTGGATCGTTTTATAAAAAATTCTTTTTTTTTTACAATTTTCAGATTATTAATGACCAAAGTCATTAATTAATTTTTAAGCCATTAAGCTGAAATGCAATACCGAAGTCCGGCCTTTGTCGAAGATTGCTTTACAAAAATTTCAATCAATTTGATTGAAAAATGAGGGTGTGACAGTGCCGCCTCAACTTTTACAAAAAGCCGGATATGACGTCATCAAAGGTATTTATCGAAAAAAATAAAAACATATCCGGGGATATCATTCCCAGGAACTCTCATGTCAAATTTCATAAAGATCGGTCCAGTAGTTTGGTCTGAATCGCTCTACACACACACACGCACAGACAGACAGACAGACACACACACACACACACACACACACACACACACACACACACACACACACACACACACACACATACACCACGACCCTCGTCTCGATTCCCCCTCTATGTTAAAACATTTAGTCAAAACTTGACTAAATGTAACAAGTCGCGTAAGGCGAAAATACAATATTTAGTCAAGTAGCTGTCGAACTCACAGAATGAAACTGAACGCAACGCAACGCAGCAAGACCGTATACTCGTAGCATCGTCACTCCACCGCCCGTGGCAAAGGCAGTGCCCGTGGAATTGACAAGAAGAGCGGGGTATTCGTTGCGCTGAGAAGGATAGCACGCTTTTCTGTACCTCTCTTCGTTTTAACTTTCTGAGCGTGTTTTTAATCCAAACATATCATATCTATATATTTTTGGAATCAGGAACCGACAAGGAATAAGATGAAAGTGTTTTTAAATTGATTTCGAAAAAAAAATTTTGATAATAATTTTTATATATTTAATTTTCAGAGCTTGTTTTTAATCCGAATATAACATATTTATATGTTTTTGGAATCAGCAAATGATGGAGAATAAGATAAACGTAAATTTGGATCGTTTTATAAATTTTTATTTTTTTTTTACAATTTTCAGATTTTTAATGACCAAAGTCATTAATTAATTTTTAAGCCACCAAGCTGAAGTGCAATACCGAAGTCCGGGCTTTGCCGAAGATTACTTGACCAAAATTTCAACCAATTTGGTTGAAAAATGAGGGCGTGACAGTGCCGCCTCAACTTTCACGAAAAGCCGGATATGACGTCATCAAAGACATTTATCAAAAAAATGAAAAAAACGTTCGGGGATTTCATACCCAGGAACTCTCATGTCAAATTTCATAAAGATCGGTCCAGTAGTTTAGTCTGAATCGCTCTACACACACGCACACACGCACGCACATACACCACGACCCTCGTTTCGATTCCCCCTCGATGTTAAAATATTTAGTCAAAACTTGACTAAATATAAAAAGAAGAACATATTTCCATACGACAAAAGAATTTACCGTACTCAAAATTACCGTAAGCTCACAAACCGTCGATCGTAATACCAAACACGTATTTCTGGAATGTTTGGTTCGAATACGACCAGACGCCAATCAATCTCTCCCTATCCAGTAATGTTGTGCACTCACTAAATTAACGACTCAACAACAATGTGGTTTCGTGGCCAGTGATTGCAGCTTTCACCACGGGGCTGGAATTACAAATCCCAACATGACGCACAACCATGACCGCTTTACGCAGTTGACGTCGTGTAGTTTTAACATCCAGTGTTGATAAGAAGAGCGCCAAACAGAACTCACCCCCTACAAAAACTTAACATCTCGGTACATTGGATCATTGCAAGGTTTAGCTCTGTTTAACAGACATGATGAATTTAGCGCTCGTTCTGATTTCACAGGCAATGTTTCTGACTGGACTCTGTATCACTGGAGATGCAGACCTGCTGTACCCGACCCCAATTATCAACACATCAACCAGCGCAGAGGACGCAATTGTCAACGCCACAACAGACGCACAGGTCGCAAATATAAACGCACAGGACGCAATTGTCAACACAACAGCTGACGCACAGGACGCAGTTTTAAACGCAGAAGAGGCAATTATCAACACCACACCCAACGTAAATGACACAATCATCGACACCAGCACAAGGAACTCACAAGACGCAAGTATGAGCTCAACAACCCCACCATGGGACGACTACTTTGAACTGATATTTCCCACACTCCCCCCATTTCTGTACGTGACCTTTGTGTATAATGGCGGCAACTCTCGCTCACCTTACACGTGGAACAGACCCAGCACGGGCAGCGCGGAGTACCTGACGGGCTTCGGTCTCAGTGTGTGCTCATCAAACGCCAGCACCTCAGTCACCGGGTCGCGGTGCACCGACCCCACCACCTTCCCCTGTCACTGTTCCCCGTGGTGCCACACGTACGGCACGTGCTGTCACGACCTTGACCCTGACCTGACCTCTCCCTCCCCTGGCACGGGCTGTGTGATGTCACAGTGGTACGCTAAGGTCAGGTGTCCGGCCGAGTGGGGTCACGATGACGTCAGGAACAGGTGCGAAACAGCGAGAGGCAATTACACGGATGACGAACCGGTCAGTGACGTCACTACCAACGTGACGTACAGGAACGAGTGGTGCGCGCGGTGTCACGGCGTCGTGACGTCATTCACGCGTTGGGCGCTGAGTGTCACGTGCGAACACTTCCAGTGGCTGTACACCGCTGTCACCCAGGACAGCTTCATGGACCTCGTCATGGACAACCGCCAGATTTGTCACTTTGACAGGATCCCCCCTGAAGGGATTCAACTCCACTCTTGCCCTTCTGTGTGGTTGACCACTGACGTCATCCGCTCCTGCAACGTGTCGGGGGACTGGGGGGCAGACGACTATGACGAGGAGGTCGAGGCCAACTGCCTGCGCTACCTAAGCATCGCTCTCTATGTATCCAGCGGCTACGGAACCGTTTTCCAGAACCTGTTCTGTGCCATTTGTAACGGCGTGCATCCAGCGACAACCGGCAGTTGCAATCAGGAAAACATAGCTAATTACCCTGCTTGGAAAGGCGTGGCCCCGCTGTCTCTGCTGCTGGGCCTGCAGGACTCCGCTGACCCGCCACCTCAGGCTGACCACCAAGACTGTCCGCCTGGTCACTGGCTGGATCTCAAGGTCAGTGACGTCACTCAGGGAATAACTTGTGACTAATGCTACGTTTACACTATGTTCCCGGCGGCCACGGCAGCTCCGTTTCAGGCCACCGTGGACAAAACGGGAAGCACGTGAGACAACGTGGGGGGACGGAAAGGGCAAACGTGACAGGCCGTGATTGCTGTCGATGCCGTGCCAGATTTTTAAACTGTCAAACAATTTGCCACGGCAGTCCCGTTGCGGATTAGAAACCTAGTAAGCCGTAGTGAAACGGAATAAACGCAACAAAACGAAACAGTACGTAATAGGCCGTAACTCAATTTGGAGGCGGTCCGTAGTGGGTCCGTAATGGGACGGGAAGCATGTGTATTCCCCGGCATCTCACGGTCCTTTGAAGTTTTTGCACGTTCTGCCGCGTTTGGTGCGCGTTTTGTAACGGTTGCTGCGCGTTTTGTCCCGTTTTGCCACGTTTTCTCTCGGTTCTCACAGCAACCCAGGGTGTATGGTAGCCGTTTCGGCGCGTCCAATCACGATGCGTCCCGGCGTGTGACGGTTTGCGGGCCCGGTCGCTTTACGGCGCGTTGCGTTCTACTACGGTCTGACACGGCGCGCGCGGTCTGAGAGGGAGTATATTAACCGGGCCCGGGAAGGTATGCACCCAACAAACATGCAAACACAAAATCTTCTTCACCTTGGGCATTCATGTTGTCTTGTTGACATCTCAGGACACACCATGATTGCTATTGCTTGGGATGCCTACTTTTATAATAATAATAATAATAATAATAATAATAATAAATGAGCATTTATATAGCGCAACATCATAACTTTACAATTATGCTCTTTGCGCTTGACACATTTAAAATTCAAACACAGTTATACAAGCATTTACATCTACATTCATAGTCAGCAACGCTTGATTAAAAGCATACACCATCAAACATGCATTACAACAGATTCTTCCACTAATTAAGTGTAGTGGAGGAGTGGAAGGGTAGTAGTAGATACACGAAGCCCAAGTCCAAGCGTCTTGTTTCAACTTTTTATTCAAGAAAACAATGCAAGGAAACGTAGAGGCCGAAGGCGAAACCCGTAGACAGCAAAGCAAGGGTAGTGTCGTGTTCAGCTGCTAGGAGCGAATGCATCCTCATGCGACGAAAATACAGTTTAACGACCTCTCTGCTTAGAGCAATTTGGGTCAAAGATATCAGAGCCGAAGCTCTACGATGTGTGCCTGGGTGAAGATGAGCAACAACAACAACAACAAAAAACAAACAAACAACAAAAAAAAAAAAAACTTTTACTTTCCGTAATGGAAATGCTGGAAGAACAGGATTTAAAATCAATTCCTTGCAGGGGATACACGATTGTAGAGATTTATTCTTTCATTCCGAGGCAGAAATGCTTTTGTATTCAAGAAACGTGGAACGTTGCTATTCAGTCCGGAAGGGAATTGATTTGATTTGTTGGTACTTTAGAATAAAATTGTGAAAGTGGCATCCGACTGATCATGGCAAAGGAGTGAGTGTCAGACCAAGGAGGGTCGTGGTGGAGAAGCCGAGGCACCCTCTACGTACTTGTGGATTCGGCGGCTAGTCAACTGGCGAAAAGCAAACCCGGTCCTCCCTAGGACCTATACTGGCCGGTTAAAAACATATGTACAGGGCTGCGACTTTATGTCGGTTTATTCATCAACGCCTTTATGGCACCCTCTGTCTACAGAGGCATGGGAAGGGGGTCAGGTGAGGAGGCCAGAGATGTGTCTCTGTAACCCCCTCTGGGGTGGGGGTGAGAAAAAGAGGATAGGCTATTTACACTGTCATACACAGTCGTTCGCATACTCTCGCACAGCTACAAAGGCCACCCTCCTCCTCCCAAAAGAGACGGACGTCTCAGATATGGTAGGCAGAGGCTGGCTGTCTAATCTAATATATACACCTAAGGTGACACATGGAATATATGAATGTAACGTGGCATTAACTATAAGCCTAGCGCACGGGACACACGCGACCTCGGCCCCGCCGGCGGAAACACGGCAGGTGGGCGAGTGCAGCGAAGGGAATGATTTGTTCATAATAAAAATAATAGTAATAACAATAATAATAATAATAGTAAATAATTAAAGAGTAAGGAATAACTTACAAGTGCACGGGCCACACGCGATTTCGGCCCCGTCAGCGGAAAACACGGCAGGTGGGCAGGTGCAGCGAAGGAAGTGGTTGGTTCATAATAATAATAATAATAATAATAGCAATAATAATAGTAATAGCAAATAGTTTGTAGCTTAATGAAGTAAGATGTGCTATGCCGAGATCATCCAGCTAGATTAATATGTAGACCTAAGATACACTCATAATACATGTAACGTAGAACATTTACTAACAATAAACACATAGACATTTACTATTGATATAAACATAGATACACATAGTTTAATATGGGGAACCTTAGATGGTTGTGGTACGAGGGAGAAAGAAAAAAAAAAAAAAAAAAAAAAAAAAAAAAAAAAAAAAAAAAAAAGATAGAGGGTCGGGAACCCTGTCCTTTCCAGGGCCAAGGCTCTACCAACAGACCTCTGGGTTCCTTGTCCTTTCGACGGTTGGCAGCAGGAGGGAGGATTGGGGGGAGGTCCTTCTGAGGTCTGAACTGGATCTGGCTGGGCCTATGCCTCCAGCAACCTCAGAGCCATTTGGCCACAGACGATTTCAGGAATGGGGGTGGGCCTGACAGGATGGGGTGTTTGGGGGTATCCTTCGAAAGTCTGAACTGGTTCTGGCTGGGCCTGCATCTCCAGCATCCTCAGAACCATTTGGCAACAGACGATTTCAGGATGGAACGGGTCAAGGTTCTCATCGGTATCAGGCCGAGGGACTGATGAGGTCGGAGGAAGTCGTGTAGACTTAGTCCGTGGGAAGTCCTGTACTGGGAGAGTGTTGCCATCTCCGGGGTCAGAGGTTGGCAACCTGCGAAGAGGTGGTGGAAGTCTAGGGCCATTCCACATTCGCAGCGGGGGAAGGTGAAGGAGTAGTAGGAGCTCACGGTGCGAATGCGCCGGAGCAACTGCATCTCCTTCAGGGGGAACGGGTGATGGTGGCCCTTTCTGTCCGGAGGCAGCGCTAGCCATCCGTGCTTTGTGCATCTTTCCTTGAGGGTCTCGCCATACCCTTTTCTCACAGCCTTAGCCAGTTTGCCTTTCGCTTCTGTGACCGAATATTTCAGGTCTAGGACCGGGCCCTCGGAGAGGGCCGCGGCTTTTGCTGCCCTGTCAGCCAGGTCATTGCCCCTGATGCCTGTGTGGGATGGTAACCACATGAGAACGAGGTCGGTGCCCCGAACCATAATTTGGTAACATAGAGCCTGGATTTCCATGCGGAGTTCTGGTCTGTTGCCTGTCTCGCTTGCCAGCGCTTGCAAGGAGGATTTGCATCCTCATGCCGGTGTCCGGCCTATACTTATAGCCCCGGCGCGGACTGCACAGAAAGCACCGTCCGCCGAGAATAAAAATCGCCTGAATACGGCCAGAAACACGGAATCTGTGTTTCTTACACTTGCTTTACCCTACGTTATTTAAACAAATACATAACCAATCATAACAAACAATACATCAAATTAAAGCTACGACCTTTAGCTTTCCATTGCAATAGATCACATTTCGTAAAAACTTATATTTATTTAGTATGATGCAAAAACAATGGTCCTAGTGAAGGCACTGAACCAACTTCAGTGCGGAAAATTACAAAACTCTCTAAACTGGAATAATGGACAAACTCATAAATCATACAGATAAAAAGAAGAACCCTAGACAAACATCATGATATGCGTTACTTGGGGGAAAATTATACATTGACTTAGTACGAAGCGGTAAAGTCCGAAAGTAAATGGAATCGGCTAAATTCCTGCGCGAGTACCTGTCTGCATAAATTAGCAATCTTTGCAGAGGAACCAAGCATCACTCATTACAACCAAATCCTTATAAACAAACTAAAATCATATGCAACATAGGTACGGGATATGTAATAGTGATACAAAAATGACAAAACAATGATTGAAAAGACAAAGATGAGTTTGTGAGAATCAATTTCTCTCAACGATACATGAAAACCGGTCAAGGTCAGAGTGACGCTTTGGTCAGTTCGAAGCATTATCGTAAATAACACAATAATATGCAGCCATCCAGCCTAATCAGTGACTTCTATGCAAACCTAAATATAATTAGGACCGTATCAAAGATAAAGGGACTTTGAAAGATAGAAGTTAGGTAGATATATAAAGAAAGGTATTGTATTAGAATTTGCGCCGGCAAGGTGCGCGCGCATCATCGTATCGTCTGCTATGGGATGGGTTATCCCGTTTGTACTGTACACAAGGCTGTTTCGCTATGCGATGATTAGAGTGTTTAGGGTAGCGAAGTGCACTTTGCTACATCCCCCCCAACTCTTTTACATATCAGCGGCCGCGCTGATTTTAAGAAAAACAGGAAAGCCTAAGGGCTGAATTTATCAAACCATCTTAGATTATCCAAAAAGAGAAAAATTGCGAAAACTTTGCCTATGACTTTCACATATGTCACTGAGAAAATCGACAGTTACAAAAACATGTTCTCGTGATCAGTACCAGCTTTGCTAAATCAAAAGTGAGGCCTGCATTTTACAAAGTGTCTCACATATGATCAAAGTACTGCGTCAAAAACATAAAAGTGCAAACAATCAGGAATTTCATGGGAAAACATTGCTACATTTATCAAATTTTCTCCACTGAGAAAAAGTAACACAATGTCAACACTACCATACAAAAATGCAATCTTCATCCCTACCAACCCGTTTAGTTGATAATATAGGATTTCTCTTTCAATGTGCGTTCTTGTATGCACAAGCTCAACACTCACAAAAACTCTCGCTCGCGGCTTTACAGTAAAGGCTGTGTTTAAGACGTATTTTAGGTGAAAAACGTAACAGTTACAAAATGGACAGATTCACTAATGAATGACGTAGTTACCTGACACTGTTAAAATGATACATCATGTACAATACACCTGACACAATGCAATGACATCCAACATTACAAATGATCTGTACCAAGCCTATTTAAAGGTAACAAGGTAAATCATAACTTAGTTTACGCTTAAGGGACTGGGTGGCCGAGTGGTAACGCACTTGCGCTCGGAATCGAGAGGTTGCGAGTTCGACCCTGGGTCAGGCCGCTATTTTCTCCCCCCTTTCCTAACCTAGGTGGTGGGTTCAAGTGCTAGTCTTTCGGATGAGACGAAAAACCGAGGTCCCTTCGTGTACACTACATTGGGGTGTGCACGTTAAAGATCCCACGATTGACAAAAGGGTCTTTCCTGGCAAAATTGTATAGGCGTAGATAAAAATGTCCACCAAAATACCCGTGTGACCTGGAATAATAGGCCGTGAAAGGTGGATGCAGCGCCTAAAGGCAGTCGATCTACTGGCCGATGTGAATGCGTGATATATTGTGTAAAAAATTCCATCTCACACGGCATTAATAGGTAACATGCGCCTTGAGTCGCCTTGTGTGGTGAGATATGTGCGCGATATAAATCCTCGTAAATAAAATAAATAAATAAAAAATAAGAGAGCAATTAAGAAAGTGATGATACAGGGCCTTATTTGAAGGTCAGCAAGTATTCACTAAATTACTTTCAACCCTAGGTGGCAATTACCATCAGATTTGTAGTATCTGCTTGTGCCAAAAAAAATCTTTCAATAAGCGCAAACATCCGCCAACACATTCCACTCAAAGCATCATGACAAATAATCGCAACAATCAATATCAATCATACCAATGCAAGAAACATGGCATAGCATACATGAAAATGAACATTATCAAACATCAACAAATTAAACAGCAACAAAACACCCGGCAGTAAACACACCTGCGAGTCTCTTCGTGGACGCAACACTTGCGTCACTTCACTGCCGCGAACACCGAGGAAAGTCTTATGTAATACCACATGGCTAACGTCACCAGCCCAAGTCTGTATCCGTCAAGTCCGATATGACGTGTCACACTAGCTAAGAATGGGATTGCACGCGCTACAGCCACTCGAGTACAGTATATACACTGGCTGAGTCCTGTAGGCTCTCTACACCGTCATACACAGTCCGTTGAATAAGGGCTATAGTCACACTCACCAAATGGGCACCACACAGTTCCATCAAGGTCACACAACCGCAAAATAACACTTCGTCGAAGGTGGCGGCGGCTTTTCTCGCAGGAAGCGGCACATGTCACGCTTCAGGGATTGTGGGTGGAGTCCTGTGGCGAAGGTCTTGAGCAGCGTATTGTCGTTCAGTGTGTTGGCCTCGGCAGCTTTGGTCTTGGCCCACACAGCGCGTAGGTGGCTGGCGTACTCGCTAACGGACTCGCCGAGACCCTGTTGTCGTCTGTTGAAGGCGGCATCCAGTGCGACACTATCTCGCTGGTCGCCCCACGTCTGCTCCAAGATGGCGTACATTTTGGCTGGCGTGTTGACCTCCGCTGCTGGTCGCCTGATGACCTCCTGTCGAGCCCTTCCGTCCAGCGCTCCAAGGATCCATGCCGCTGCAGCAAGTGCAGGGACCGTCTGTAGCTGCAGGATCAGCTTGGCCTCCTGGATGAAAGTCTCGGCGCAGTCGCCCTCGCCGGTGAAACGCCTCAGCTTGCAGAGCCGCAGGTTGGGGGTGTTTGCCTCGTCCGCCATGTTTGCCTGTACTGTCTTCTTTCAGTTGATGCTTCTGTACCCTGCTGCGCAGCGCCAAATGTAGTGGTGGAGTGGAAGGGTAGTAGTAGATACACGAAGCCCAAGTCCAAGCGTCTTGTTTCAACTTTTTATTCAAGAAAACAATGCAAGGAAACGTAGAGGCCGAAGGCGAAACCCGTAGACAGCAAAGCAAGGGTAGTGTCGTGTTCAGCTGCTAGGAGCGAATGCATCCTCATGCGACGAAAATACAGTTTAACGACCTCTCTGCTTAGAGCAATTTGGGTCAAAGATATCAGAGCCGAAGCTCTACGATGTGTGCCTGGGTGAAGATGAGCAACAACAAAACAAAACAAAAAAAACAAAAAAAACAAAAAAAACAAAAACACCTTTTACTTTCCGTAATGGAAATGCTGGAAGAACAGGATTTAAAATCAATTCCTTGCAGGAGATACACGATTGACATCCTCATGCGACGAAAATACAGTTTAACGACCTCTCTGCTTAGAGCAATTTGGGTCAAAGATATCAGAGCCGAAGCTCTACGATGACATCCTCATGCCGGTGTCCGGCCTATACTTATAGCCCCGGCGCGGACTGCACAGAAAGCACCGTCCGCCGAGAATAAAAATCGCCTGAATACGGCCAGAAACACGGATTCTGTGTTTCTTACACTTGCTTTACCCTACGTTATTTAAACAAATACATAACCAATCATAACAAACAATACATCAAATTAAAGCTACGACCTTTAGCTTTCCATTGCAATAGATCACATTTCGTAAAAACTTATATTTATTTAGTATGATGCAAAAACAATGGTCCTAGTGAAGGCACTGAACCAACTTCAGTGCGGAAAATTACAAAACTCTCTAAACTGGAATAATGGACAAACTCATAAATCATACAGATAAAAAGAAGAACCCTAGACAAACATCATGATATGCGTTACTTGGGGGAAAATTATACATTGACTTAGTACGAAGCGGTAAAGTCCGAAAGTAAATGGAATCGGCTAAATTCCTGCGCGAGTACCTGTCTGCATAAATTAGCAATCTTTGCAGAGGAACCAAGCATCACTCATTACAACCAAATCCTTATAAACAAACTAAAATCATATGCAACATAGGTACGGGATATGTAATAGTGATACAAAAATGACAAAACAATGATTGAAAAGACAAAGATGAGTTTGTGAGAATCAATTTCTCTCAACGATACATGAAAACCGGTCAAGGTCAGAGTGACGCTTTGGTCAGTTCGAAGCATTATCGTAAATAACACAATAATATGCAGCCATCCAGCCTAATCAGTGACTTCTATGCAAACCTAAATATAATTAGGACCGTATCAAAGATAAAAGGGACTTTGAAAGATAGAAGTTAGGTAGATATATAAAGAAAGGTATTGTATTAGAATTTGCGCCGGCAAGGTGCGCGCGCATCATCGTATCGTCTGCTATGGGATGGGTTATCCCGTTTGTACTGTACACAAGGCTGTTTCGCTATGCGATGATTAGAGTGTTTAGGGTAGCGAAGTGCACTTTGCTACATAAGTAATAAAAACATGAATAAAATAGGTAGTAAAAACAAGGAAATACCAGCTGAATACCCTTAATCAAACAGAACATGTTATTAATACTGAAAAACAGCCCTAAATGTGTATACACATTATCACATTATCACTAAAACAACAAATACACTACATGTAGCCTACTGATGGATTGAGAAAACAAAATCAGGGGTTGTATTTCTTGAAGAGGTGCGTTTTAAGTGCTCGTTTGAATGCTTGGGGTGACTAAGAGTGGCGGATGTGAAAGGGGAGAGAATTCCAGTGTGTGGGTGCGCAGAAAGTAAAAGTGCGTTGTCCGTATGTTTTGGTTTTGGTGTGTGGAATGGTGAGGATGCGACAGTCAGAAGAGGCACGGAGTTGTCTTGCTGGAGAATAGACGGTGAGGAGTTCAGAGAAGTAAGCATGTCAATGCCAGCACACACAAAAAGGAGATCTAACTCGATCTCTCCACAAAGTTATCCAAATGCCTGCAGAAAAATGGGCCTTGTCCGACGTTCTGTTTTCTTGCGGTTATCTTTATTGATTAAAAACTCAGTGCTCCTAGAGATTTATAGAACAAATCTCGAAAACATTTACGCGCTTCGTTCAACAGTTCATTTTCTTGTTCTCGTGTCACTGAGAGCGTGCATTGTGTGTTTGCAGAGCGAGTGCCGACAGCTGGGGTGTCACAGAGAGCGTGTATTGTGTGTGTGCAGAACGAGTGCCGACAGCTGGGGTGTCACTGAGAGCGTGCATTGTGTGTGTGCAGAACGAGTGCCGACAGCTGGGGTGTCACTGAGAGCGTGCATTGTGTGTGTGCAGAACGAGTGCCGACAGCTGGGGTGTCCCTGAGAGCGTGCATTGTGTGTGTGCAGAACGAGTGCCGACAGCTGGGGTGTCACTGAGAGCGTGCATTGTGTGTGTGCAGAGCGAGTGCCGACAGCTGGAGTGTCACTGAGAGCGTGCATTGTGTGTGCGCAGAACCAGTGCCGACAGCTGGGGTGTCACTGAGAGCGTGCATTGTGTGTGTGCAGAACGAGTGCCGACAGCTGGGGTGTCACTGAGAGCGTGCATTGTGTGTGTGCAGAACGAGTGCCGACAGCTGGGGTGTCACTGAGAGCGTGCATTGTGTGTGTGCAGAACGAGTGCCGACAGCTGGGGTGTCACTGAGAGCGTGCATTGTGTGTGTGCAGAACGAGTGCCGACAGCTGGGGTGTCACTGAGAGCGTGCATTGTCTGTGTGCAGAACCAGTGCTGACAGCTGGGGTGTCACTGAGAGCGTGCATTGTGTGTGTGCAGAACGAGTGCCGACAGCTGGGGTGTCACTGAGAGCGTGCATTGTGTGTGTGCAGAACGAGTGCCGACAGCTGGGGTGTCACTGAGAGCGTGCATTGTGTGTGTGCAGAACGAGTGCCGACAGCTGGGGTGTCACTGAGAGCGTGCATTGTCTGTGTGCAGAACGAGTGCCGACAGCTGGGGTGTCACCGAGAGCGTGCATTGTGTGTGTGCAGAACGAGTGCCGACAGCTGGGGTGTCACTGAGAGCGTGCATTGTGTGTGTGCAGAACGAGGGCCGACAGCTGGGGTGTCACTGAGAGCGTTCATTGTGTGTGTGCAGAACGAGTGCCGACAGCTGGGGTGTCACTGAGAGCGTGCATTGTGTGTGTGCAGAACGAGTGCCGACAGCTGGGGTGTCACTGAGAGCGTGCATTGTGTGTGTGCAGAACGAGTGCCGACAGTTGGGGTGTCACTGAGAGCGTGCATTGTGTGTGTGCAGAACGAGTGCCGACAGCTGGGGTGTCACTGAGAGCGTGCATTGTGTGTGTGCAGAACGAGTGCCGACAGCTGGGGTGTCACTGCATGAGAGCGTGCATTGTGTGTGTGCAGAACGAGTGCCGACAGCTGGGGTGTCACTGAGAGCGTGCATTGAGTGTGTGCAGAACGAGTGCCGACAGCTGGGGTGTCACTGAGAGCGTGCATTGTGTGTGTGCAGAACGAGTGCCGACAGCTGGGGTGTCACTGCATGAGAGCGTGCATTGTGTGTGTGCAGAACGAGTGCCGACAGCTGGGGTGTCACTGAGAGCGTGCATTGTGTGTGTGCAGAACGAGTGCCGACAGCTGGGGTGTCACTGAGAGCGTGCATTGTGTGTGTGCAGAACGAGTGCCGACAGCTGGGGTGTCACTGCATGAGAGCGTGCATTGTGTGTGTGCAGAACGAGTGCCGACAGCTGGGGTGTCACTGAGAGCGTGCATTGTGTGTGTGCAGAACGAGTGCCGACAGCTGGGGTGTCACTGAGAGCGTGCATTGAGTGTGTGTGCAGAACGAGTGCCGACAGCTGGGGTGTCACCGAGAGCGTGCATTGTGTGTGTGCAGAACGAGTGCCGACAGCTGGGATGCACGGCGGGAAAGACACTTCACAACGACACGTGTACTACGCCCCTCACTCACATCCGGGGCCTGGTCTACCAGCTGGACATGGTGCTGACTGTGTCGGACCATCTGGTGGTCAGCCCTGACCGGCGCCAGCACTTACTGGACAGGCTCAAGGCGCTGACTGAGGCCAAGCTCACACCGTGGACACGCAGTTTTCGCCTCTTCATGGAAATGACCGTCTTGGGGACGTTCCTACAGCCTGTTGAACAGAGAGTAGACCAGCAGTCTGTTGAACAGAGTGTAAACCAGCAGTCTGTTGACCCTAGAATAGGCCTACAGATCAGGATCACGGGGGATGTAACGGCTCCCATGAACATCAGTCGGGACGACGCGGAGCTTGCCATCACAGACAGTCTCTTCCGTCATGACTGGATCGTCTCGCTTAAAAGACAGGACCCGGTCAGCCAAGACTCGGTCAGCCAAGACTCGGTCAGCCAAGACTCGGTCACACAGGACTCGGTCAGCCAGGACTCGGTCAGCCAGGACTCGGTCAGCCAAGACTCGGTCAGCCAGGACTCGGTCAGCCAAGACTCGGTCAGCCAGGTCTCGGTCAGCCAGGACTCGGTCAGCCAAGACTCGGTCAGCCAGGACTCGGTCAGCCAAGACTCGGTCAGCCAGGACTCGGTCAACCAGGACTCGATCAGCCAAGACTCAGTCATCCAGGACTCGGTCATCCAAGATTCGGTCAGCCAAGACCCGGTCAGCCAGGACCCGGTCAGCAAAGACTCGGTCAGCCAGGACTCGGTCAGCCAGGTCTCGGTCAGCCAAGACTCGGTCAACCAAGACTCGGTCAGCCAAAACTCGGTCAGCCAAGACTCGGTCAGCCAGGTCTCGGTCAGCCAAGACTCGGTCAACCAAGACTTGGTCAGCCAAGACTCGGTCAACCAAGACTCGGTCAGCCAGGTGTCGGTCAACCAAGACTCGGTCAGCCAAGACTTGGTCAGCCAAGACTCGGTCAACCAAGACTCGGTCAGCCAAGACTCAGTCAGCGAAAACTCGGTCAGCCAAGACTCGGTCAGCCAAGATTCGGCCAGCCAGGGGTTTGTCACTCTCACACTACAGCTCTCGACTGCCAGTGACAGAGCCCAGGCTGTAGAGTCGTATATACAGTTCACTTGGTACGAAGAGGACTTTTCTGTTCAGTACGACCCACGATTCGAAGTGGAGGAACGAGTCCCCCTGTCGCCCCTGCTGGTGTGTCCACACGCTGTGTTCAACCGCTCCGAGTACAGGCTGCAGACAGCGGCAGACAACAGGCAGACAGCGGCAGATAACACGCTGCAGACACAGGCAGACAACAGGCTGGAGACAGCGGCAGACAACAGGCTGGAGACAGCGGCAGACAACACGACGGGCGTGAAGGTGACGCTGATGTTTAGCGACGTTGAGGTGGAGCTGACAGACGTGCGGCAGAGCTGGCTTGTGGAGGACAGTCTCTACGTGTGTCTCGACGCCCTCAACAGTCTCCAGCGGCCGCCTGCAGGCCCGGTGACGGGGGAGCTGTCGTGGCAGTACGTGCTGACGATGGTGGTGATGCCATTGTCCATGCTGTGCCTGCTGCTGACGCTGGCCGTGTACTGCGTGCTGCCGGCACTGCGCTCCCTGCCCGGCCTCAACACCATGGGCACGTGCTGCGCGCTGCTCCTGGCACAACTGTCACTGCTGCTGGCCTCGCACCGCGTGGCGTCAGGGGCGTGGTGTCGCGCGCTGGGCGTGCTGGTGCACGCGACCTGGCTCAGCGTCTTCTGCTGGACCTCCGTCTGCTCCACGCACATGTTCCGCACCTTTTCCGCCAGCACACGCCACCAAACCTCGGCGTCGTCCCAGCGGCGGAGGCTGGCCCGCAACATCCTCGTCTCCATCCTGGCGCCTGCAGCCGTTGTTGGAGCGGTGGTGGCGACACGCGTCTTGACCACAGACGGGGGAAGCTTTGGTTACAGTGACGTCAGCTGCTACCTGGACGGCACGCTGCTGGTAGGACTGGCCGTGATGTTGCCCGCGTCGTTGCTGCTGTCGCTCAACCTCGTGCTGTTCGCCCTGACTGTACGTCGCATCCACATGGTGAGTACTGCTGTCGCTCAACCTCGTGCTGTTCGCCCTGACTGTCATCCACATGGTGAGTACTGCTGTCGCTCAACCTCGTGCTGTTCGCCCTGGCTGTACGTCGCATCCACATGGTGAGTACTGCTGTCGCTGAACCTCGTGCTGTTCGCCCTGACTGAAATGGTGAGTACTGCTGTCGCTCAACCTCGTGCTGTTCGCCCTGGCTGTACGTCGCATCCACATGGTGAGTACTGCTGTCGCTCAACCTCGTGCTGTTCGCCCTGGCTGTACGTCGCATCCACATGGTGAGTACTGCTGTCGCTCAACCTCGTACGTGCTGTTCGCCCTGACTGTCATCCACATGGTGAGTACTGCTGTCGCTCAACCTCGTGCTGTTCGCCCTGGCTGTACGTCGCATCCACATGGTGAATCGTTGCACGTGCAAACAGTTTTTCTTGTGACCATCCCAGTGAGCTTTTCCTCAAAGGGTGTCATCAAATCGGTCAACGAATTTTCAGACTCATCCTTAATACTAAAATACTTTCTGGGAAATGTTTTTCGATTTTGTCATTTGAGAGAAGAGAGAGAGAGAGAGAGAGAGAGAGAGAGAGAGAGAGAGAGAGAGAGAGAGAGAGAGAGAGAGAGAGAATTGAATTGAATTGAACTGAACTTTATTTAACAAGGATTAAGATTTAAGGCTACGCCTTTTCTTACAATCTGTCCCTGGGACGCACAGACACACAATGATAAAATTTAAAAATTAAAAAGTTAAAAGGTTAAAGTTAAAAGAGAGAGAGAGATAAACAGACAGACAGACAGACAGGCAGGCAGGCAGACAGGCAGGCAGACAGACAGACAGACAGACAGACAGACAGGCAGGCAGGCAGGCAGACAGGCAGACAGACAGACCGAGAGAAAGAAACAGAAAGAGTTGTAATGTTGGTGCCATTTGTGGATTGACTGATGATTTAATTGATTGCTTGATTGGTTGATTGATTGGTTGATTGATTGACTGATCGATTGGTTGATTGATTGGTTGATTGATTGACTGATCGATTGGTTGAATGATTGATAGGTCACGAAGCTCAACCCTCTCAAAAGCGACGAGCGAGACTCCAAACAACATGTGTACGCATGCGCACGACTGTCTGTCCTGACTGGCGCCACCTGGATTCTCTCCCTTGTGGCTGAAGGGCTGGGCGTGGATTGGCTGCAGTTCTTCTCCATCCTGGCCAATGGCGGTCAGGGCGTCGTGCTCTTCCTGTCCTACGTCACCAACCACCGTGTTGCCGCCATGTTGGCAGTCAGGCTGGGCTGCAGGAAGGACGTTAGAGCGACGTCCTCTCACACCACCACCTCCACCACCACCACCACCTCCGACCCTCACACACATTTTTCTTCCGACGTCACTTCTAGCGTCAAGTTTTGAAGAAAAAAATAACTAGCACCAACAGACTTCCTGGCCTAGGCATAAAGTTCGAAACGTTATTCAAAGAGCGTCTTGTTTACTTGAAGGATTAATAAAAAGAACCCATCATAACCCAAATAGGACAGTAATTTAGATGTTTGTCTGTTGGTTCACTTGTCAGTTTCAGGTTGTCACCTACCCTGTGTTAAGTGAGTGTTTTCATCTCTCATGATTCGAGAAAATCCAATTATGTGGTGGGTGCTTCAAAGAACGGCAAGCACTACCTGTCATATAAGTGCAGACAGGCTTAACGCAGGAGGCCTCCTTTCTCTGGGTGTCACGAAAACTCACAAAGACACGAAAAGACGCGACGCGAAAAGACACGAAAAGACGGATAGCTTGGGCCCCAGGTGGTCGTTATGTAATGTGCCGCCAGCTTGACTGGGTATGTTGCGGGGGAATCGGCGTTTTGTCAAGTAGATGTTAATTCCTTTGTCGGATCGGATGGATCGAATACCAGCTCAGCTGGCGTGTGGTCAGTTGTGTAACTCGAGTTACCGGGGGTAGCCGCTGATAACACGTTCGTGTGCGAATGTTTGATGCGCTCAGATCAAAGCCTCATTTAAGAGGTAGCGAATTCCTTTGAATATGATACGAGAAGCGTGTCAACTGGGCTCGAATGTTTTAGTCTTTACCCCACCCCCCCCCCCTCCTCCTTTTATTCTTGTCTTTAACCAATGGAATGGTTTATCATCTTAGAATGTTGTGCTACTAATAGTTACTGAGATTTGTAATTGGATGTGTGTGACTCTAGCTAAAGTTTAATAATGTAAGTGCATGCTATAGGGTGTGAAAGAGAACGAAGAAAACTTTGAGAACTTCGGAAGAGTCCACATAAAATAAAATAAAAGTCACACGCAACTCATCAGACTGATCATAATACAAATGTGTGCATTTGTTCCAGGTTGGACGCATGGGTGTGTAAAGTGGAACATTGTGTTGTCAAACTCGGAACACATACAAACACGCCCTGACTCTCTTTCCAGCTCTGTCTGTCTGTGTCTCTCTCACACTACACATATACACCCACACACTCTCATTCACACACAAACAAGCACACATTACCACACACATACACACAAGATAAATAAATACGTCATAACATTTTGATTAAGCCATTTTATTTAAATGTCTTTTTTTCAACATCATATTTTGATTTTTACCAAGGAAATAACAAATTGGATAACAATTATTTAAGCCTTAAGTGTAAAACAAAAAGATAAATAAGGGCTAGGTCTTAAAAGGACTGAGAAAGAAAACCTTAAAACAAGTCGCGTAAGGCGAAATTACTACATTTAGTCAAGCTGTGGAACTCACAGAATGAAACTGAACGTAGTCCGCCGCTAGTGCAAAAGGCAGTGAAAGTGACGAGCCTGTTTGGCGCGGTAGCGATTGCGCTGTGCTTCATAGCACGCTTTACTGTACCTCTCTTCGTTTTAACTTTCTGAGCGTGTTTTTAATCCAAACATATCATATCTATATGTTTTTGGAATCAGGAACCGACAAGGAATAAGATGAAATAGTTTTTAAAACAATTTCGGAAATTTAATTTTGATCATAATTTTTATATTTTTAATTTTCAGAGCTTGATTTTAATCCAAATATAACATATGTATATGTTTTTGGAATCAGAAAATCACGCAGAATAAGATGAAGTTGTTTTTGGATCGTTTAATAACAAAATAATTTTAATTACAAGTTTCCGATTTTTAATGACCAAACTCACTCATTAGTTTTTAAGCCACCAGGCTGAAATGCAATACAAAACCCCGGCCTTCGTCGAAGATTGCTTTGCCAAAATTTCAATCAATTTAATGGAAAAATAAGGGTGTGACAGTGCCGCCTCAACTTTTACAAAAAGCCGGATATGACGTCATCAAAGGTATTTATCCAAAAAAAGAAAAAATGTCCGGGGATATCATACCCAGGAACTCTCATGTCAAATTTCATAAAGATCGGCCCAGTAGTTTAGTCTGAATCGCTCTACACACACACACACACACACACAGACAGACACACATACATACACACACACACACACACATACACCACGACCCTCGTCTCGATTCCCCCCTCTATGTTAAAACATTTAGTCAAAACTTGACTAAATGTAAAAACACACACACACACATGGAAAACTACAATTATGACAACGAGTCAGGGAGGTAGAGCTGCAACTCCGGAATTTCACATCTCCCCTTTCTTTTGTTCATTCCCTTCAATTCCTTCAATTTTCGGAGCAGAGCGGGGGGGGGGGGGGGGGGGGGGGGGGAGCGGTTGTAGTACGCTACCCAATCGGGCTTTCTTCGCATAATCCCAGGGTCGTCTTGCCCACATAAGAACGCGAGTGTGTGTAAACAACGCATTCATTCCCACACGATGAGAACAAAAAGTGCAATAATAATTAATAATTTCGCACGCCGCATTTTCCAACTATAGTAGTAGTAGTTGTCAGCGCGAAAGTGTTTTAGCTATCAACCATTGCTGCTGTCTGAATTCTCTTGCCACAACATTTTTAAAAACAAAACAAAAAAGAAAGAAAAAGAGAGAGCCCTTCTTTTCCCGTTTTTATATGTGTCGATGTGTAAGTAGTACTGTCGGGGAAAGTAATTAATGTTTATAAGGACAAAGAGTCAATAAACACACTGAGCACGTCCGAAAAAAAACCCAACATCGAAAACATTATAGAATTCGTTTTGCAACTCACTCAAGAAATTCAAAACAAAAATAAACCTCAAAACCAAAACGAAAACCCAAGAAAGAAAGGAAAACCCCACAAAATGTAACACGAAAAAGAAACAAGTCGCGTAAGGCGAAAATACAACATTTAGTCAAGCTCCGTCGAACTCACAGAATGAAACTGAACGCATTGCATTTTTTCCGCAAGACAGAACACTCGTAGCATCGTCTGTCCACCGCTCGGTGAAATTAACAATCCAGAAAAGCGAGGTAGCGGTTGCGCTGAGGAGGATAGCACGCTTTTCTATATATCTATTCTTTTTAACTTTCTGAACGTGTTTTTAACCCAAAAATATCATATATATATGTTTTTGGAATCAGGAACAAACAAGGAATAAGATGAAATTGTTTTTAAATCGATTTCAGAAATTTAACTTTAATCATAATTTTTATATCTTAATTACAATTTTCAGATTTTTAATGACCAAAGTCATTAACTAATTTTTAAGTCTCCATGCTGAAATGCAATATCGAAGCCCGGCCTTCGTCGAAGATTGCTTGGCCAAAATTTCGATCAATTTGATTGAAAAATGAAGGTGTGACAGTGCCGCCTTAACTTTTACAGAAAGCCGGATATGACGTCATAAAAGACATTTATTGATATAAAGAAAAAAATGGCTGGAGATATTGCACCCAGAAACTCTCATGTAAAATTTCATAAAGATCGGTCCAGTAGTTTGGTCTGAATCGCTCTACACACACACACGCACAGACAGACAGACACACACATACACACACACACACACACATACACCACGGCCCTCGTCTCGATTCCCCCTCTATGTTAAAACTTGGATAAATGTAAAAAGAAGAAAAGAAAGATATCCAGAGGAGGAGGTCTTCTTTCTCCCGGTCATTTTTTGTGTGTGTGTCGATATTGTTGTGTCAGGACATTAAATGTTACAAGGGGGGGGGGGGGGGGGGTAACTTCGCCCGCGCATCAGTCATCTCAAACAAAACTTTTAAACAAGTCGCGTAAGGCGAAAAGACAACATTTTGTCAAGCTGTCGAACTCACAGAATGAAACTGAACGCAATGCAATTTTTCAGCAAGACCGTATACTCGTAGCATCGTCAGTCCACAGCTCAAGGCAAAGGCAGTGAAATTGACAAGAAGAGCGGGGTAGTAGTAATTAATTTTTAAGCCACCAAGCTGAAATGCAATACCGAAGTCCGGCCGCTTTCGTCGAAGATTGCTTGGCAAAAATTTCAATCAATTTGATTGAAAAATGAGGGTGTGACAGTGCCGCCTCAACTTTTACAAAAAGCCGGATATGACGGCATAAAAGACATTTATCCAAAAAAACGAAAAATAAGCGCCCGGGGATATCATTCCCAGGAACTCTCATAAACTTGGATCGGTCCAGTAGTTTGGTCTGAATCGCTCTACACACACACACGCACAGACAGACAGCCAGACAGCCAGACAGACAGACAGACACACACACACACACACACACACACACACACACACACACACACACACACACACACACATACACCATGACCCTCGTCTCGATTCCCCCTCTATGTTAAAACATTTAGTCAAAATTTGACTAAATGTAACAAGTCGCGTAAGGCGAAATTACAACATTTAGTCAAGCTGTCAAACTCACAGAATGAAACAGAACGCACTGCACGACCGTATACTCGTAGCATCGTCAGTCCACCGCTCGTGGCAAAGGCAGTGAAATTGACAAGAAGAGCGGGGTAGTAGTTGCGCTGTGCTGCATCAGGAACCCACAAGGAATAAGATGAAATTGTTTTTAAATCGATTTCGGAAATTTAATTTTGATCATAATTTTTATATTTTTAATTTTCAGAGCTTGTTTTTAATCCAAATATAACATACTAGAATGAATACCCGCTTCGCCGGGTAGCCGGCTTCGCCGGGAAGAAGTACTTAGAGCCGTACGCCGGCTTCGCCGGGTCCGAACAATGGACCCGCCAAGCTTAGGTCCCTCCCAGATTCGTGGAATGGGAACAGCACGAAAATGATTCAGTGGCCATAATGCCATTCCTGACCATATCGAGTCCCATCCTTGTCGACGAATGTAACCGTGTTAATCACCTTTGGAGGCGAACTCCACTCAAACAGGATTGAGCAATTTATAGCTTATCTGTAAGCCCTTTTGAACTGAAGCCGCCAGACCACATCACAAACAGAACTGAACAATCCCCAGGTGTTGCTCACATAGAGACACACACACACACACACACACACACACACACACACACACACACACACACACACACACACACACACACACACACACACACACACACACAAACACAGAGAAGCCGTATCTATAGAGAGATAAATGACAGTGTATTTTTCGCGTGGCTATAAATTGATTCGACCTTTGCACTTTTACAGTGAGGATAATTTACGGGTCCAATTTACGTTCTGGACACTGCGGTGACCTTCTACAAATAGTAACAGAACGCCGGGAATATCCGAAGACGCCCCACTCATACTATAGTGCACCATACGAAGGAAGGGAGGTAAACGCTGACAACCTGGAGAAGATGAGAAGATAAGGAAGAGTTACTTATAATGGTGAAATGAACACAAAACCAAAATCGGTTCAGCGCTGCGCGCTGAGAGCACGTGTTGAAATATCTCATCGATGATATTGTGTCCGGGGTGTAGCTGAATACGGTGTCCAAATTTGAAAAAGATCCACCGAGAACTTTGGCTTTGGTGTGTCGGTATGGGGGCCCGGGTAGCTGAGGTGGAACCAAAATAGCTGAGGTGGAACCAAAATCGGTTCAGCGCTGCGCGCTGAGAGCACGTGTTGAAATATCGACCAGGTTGTGTCCTGTCCCGGGTCTACCTGAATATGCCCACCAAATTTGAAGCAGATCCATCGAGAACTTTGGCCGTGCATCGCGAACTCACACACAGACACACACACAGACACACAGACACAAGTCGTATATAAATAGATGTATATGTTTTTGGAATCAGAAAATGACGAAGAATAAGATGAAATTGTTTTTGGATCGTTTAATAAAAAAATAATTTTAATTACAAGTTTCCAATTTTTCATCACCAAACTCACTCATTAGATTTTAAGCCACCAAGCTGAAATGCAATACCAAACCCCGGCCTTCGTCGAAGATTGCTTTGCCAAAATTTCAATCAATTTGATTGAAAAATGAGGGTGTGACAGTGTCGCCTCAACTTTTACAAAAAGCCGGATATGACGTCATCAAAAGTATTTATCGAAAAAAAGAAAAAAACATCCTGGGATATCATTCCCAGGAACTCTCATGTCAAATTTCATAAAGATCGGTCCAATAGTTTGGTCTGAATCGCTCTACACACACACACACACACGCACAGACAGACAGACACACCACCTATGTTAGCTCCGTAAAAGAAACCGCTGCCGTCTCGGGGTATGGAAAGCCGTTTGGCTCATAACCATTACACGTGTAAAACATGATTAGTACACGTGTAATAAATAATTAATACACGTGTAATTAATGATTAATACACGTGTAATAAAAATGTCATACACGTGTACGAAATGATTAAATACACGCGTAATAAACATTTCTTACACGTGCATGAAATATTTATTACACGTGTACTAATCATTTCTTACACGTGTATGAAATATTTATTACACGTGTATTTAATCATTATGCTATTTATTCCATAGCATAAGAAACAAGTCGCGTAAGGCGAAAATACAATATTTAGTCAAGTAGCTGCCCTTTTTCAGCAAGACCGTATACTCGTAGCATCGTCAGTCCACCGCTCATGGCAAAGGCAGTGAAATTGACAAGAAGAGCGGGGTAGTAGTTGCGCTAAGAAGGATAGCACGCTTTTCTGTACCTCTCTTTGTTTTAACTTTCTGAGCGTGTTTTTAATCCAAACGAATCAGGAACCGACAAGGAATAAGATGAAAGTGTTTTTAAATTGATTTCGAAAAAAAAAATTTGATAATAATTTTTATATATTTAATTTTCAGAGCTTGTTTTTAATCCGAATATAACATATTTATATGTTTTTGGAATCAGCAAATGATGGAGAATAAGATAAACGTAAATTTGGATCGTTTTATAAATTTTTATTTTTTTTTACAATTTTCCGATTTTTAATGACCAAAGTCATAAATTAATTTTTAAGCCACCAAGCTGAAATGCAATACCGAACCCCGGGCTTCGTCGAAGATTACTTGACCAAAATTTCAACCAATTTGGTTGAAAAATGAGGGCGTGACAGTGCCGCCTCAACTTTCACGAAAAGCCGGATATGACGTCATCAAAGACATTTATCAAAAAAATGAAAAAAACGTTCGGGGATTTCATACCCAGGAACTCTCATGTCAAATTTCATAAAGATCGGTCCAGTAGTTTAGTCTGAATCGCTCTACACACACACACAGACACACACACAGACACACGCACATACACCATACCCTCGTTTCGATTCCCCCTCGATGTTAAAATATTTAGTCAAAACTTGACTAAATATAAAAAGATAAATTACACGTGCAATAAGAAATAAATACACGTGTATTAAACATTAATTACACGTGTATTTATGATTTATTACACGTGTAATGGTTATGAGCCAAACGGCTTTTCATATCGGGGAGTTCGAGCGCGCGCGCGCGAGTGTGTGTGCCGTGTCAGAGACAACGTGTACTCCACACAGCCTCCCATCTTCCAATCAAACACAAGAGAAGGCGTCGGCTGCACACACGCCGAGGAACCGACCCCACACATTTCTTTTCCAGTCTCCAACGTAGAAAGACTTCGGAGTTCCAGGCCATTTGCTCCTCAAGCGCTGCTTTGAAAGCCGAAATCATCTCCGAGATGTCCGCGCAAGCGGCTCAGTTGTCCGAGATTCACCTGCGCGTTCCACCCAACTGTTGGGTCCATTGCCTGAACTCGAAGTCACGTTGCATCAAACTAGGTAAGATTTTGAATTGAATACACCACTAAACAGTTCCGCGGCCATTGCGACAGTGCGCATGCGTAGCATTTTTTCGAGTAAACAACGCGTCGTTCTAGCTTCTCAGCAACTTGAACCATGTGCGATTTGAGCGAGATTTCCATCCAGAAGGTGCGACTGTGGAGCACTGAAGCATCGAAAACCTTGTCGTGTGTACGGAAAAAGAGTGTGGAAGGTGCACACGAGGAACTTGTAGCTAGGTAAGTTTTATTTCTTTCGTTATTTACTCTTTGCAATGATGCGATGTGTTGTTCATTCCCAAGACCGGTTTTCCGCCCTGTAGTGTAAGTTGTAACACTAACACAGTAACTTGGTAAGTGCTCTCTCCTTCAGATACGCTTAACTTTTCAGTTGATTAAAATCAAAAACTTGAATAAGTGCCGTTGATCTGTCCACGGAATCTAACTTACTATGAAGCATAACTATATTCCGATTCGTGATGCATATGTTCTGCGCGAACTTAGAATCCGGTTTCATTCTAGAATGGACCGGGTCCAGGTTGGAATTCTAACCCTGCGCAAGTACAGGGGTGCCAATCTAGAATGAAACCGGGTAGGTAAGACAGAGTTGTCTTCCCTTGAATTATTTCCACCTGCACCTTCCCTTTGATAAAATGGGGCTGATTTGTCTACCCCTGAAAAAATCCTTTGGCGATCTTGCAATGTCAAAATTAGACCACTACGGCAGTAGGGGGACCACCCACAAATGGATTGACGCATTCTTATCAGGCAGAACTCAACAGGTAGTTGTAGATGGTGAAACATCAGACCAAGTCCCAGTAGTGAGCGGAGTACCACAAGGAACAGTAATGGGGCCCCTTTTGTTTCTCCTCTTCATCAACGACCTCCCAGATAAACTCATCTCTAAAACCAGGTTGTTCGCAGATGATTGCATTGTCTACAGGGAAATTAGAGACATACAGGATTGTAGACTCCTTCAAAGTGATTTAAACACCTGGCACAGTGGGAAAGGACTTGGGGTATGGAATTCCACCCACAGAAGTGTAGTGTTTTGACTTGCTCCAGATCACGCAAGAGAACCACCTTTGACTATGTTCTGAAAGGTTTCACACTAGAGCAGACAACCAGCTCCAAGTATTTAGGTGTAGATATTTGTAGTGACCTTTCATGGAAGTCCCACATCGACCGTGTTACCAAGAAAGCAAACGGCGTTCTCGGATTCCTGAAAAGAAACCTACGCACAACCAACAAGAAGACCAAGTCCAACGCATACTTCACGCTCGTACGACCACACTTAGAGTATTGTAGTGCAGTTTGGAACCGGCACACCGTAGAGATGACCAAAAAGGTAGAACAGATTCAACGTAGGGCAGCAAGGTATGTGACACACGATTATAGCTATGAAAGTAGTGTCAGTTCCATGTTGCAGTCACTCGGATGGGAAACCCTAGAAAGTAGGCGCACCAAGACCCAACTCACAATGCTCCACAAAATCATCAACAACCTGGTAGATATCCCCCCAGACCCCTACCTCACCCCTGGCACTGGCAGAACTCGATCCAACCACAACCTTAAACTTCGCCAAATTTCCGCCCGTACAAACTATTTTAAATACAGCTTCTTCCCGCGTACCATCCCCGTGTGGAATTCCCTCCCGGCAGCTGCTGCCGAGGCTCCCTCTCTGGTATCTTTCAGAGGGGAGCTCTCCAAACTCTCATTTCTAACTCCTCCCCACTCCTTATTTTGTTTCAAAGTTAGAGTAGGGTCTCAGTTATATTCAGTTCCTCCTTGATCGTTTTGTTTCGTTTGACTACTTCCTTTATGCTTAAGTCTTTTCTATCCTCAGTTACTTTTGATTTTTTCTCCGTCTTTGTCCTCTTAAAGAGCGCTAGTCACTAAAAGTCAGCAATTGACGACGTGACGAAAATATTCTGAAATTCTGAAAGTCATGTCATGTCAAGAAAGTTGACACTCCTGAGTACGCAATAAACAAAGGCAGACCATAGCAAGGGGGACTACCAGGGCGGTAATGTTTGCAGGGCAGTTGTTTTTGTGATGAGAGCCGCTTGCAATGTCAGCGCTGTCTCCCTCTCGGAAATGTCCGGTTTTTTGACAATTTTTTTGACAGACAGACAGACAGACGGTCAGACCGACAGACAGACCAACAGAAGGACAGAGTGAGTTATAGAGCTGTTGTCACAGGTTTAAAAAAAAGTTGACATTAACAAAAACAGAAATCAACAACAACTTTTGTCTGGTTTTATAATATTATGGGAAAACATTGAAAGCAATTCATAGTAGTAGTACTACCACAACAAATACTCTCAAAGGGGAATTCCATGCCTAAAAGTTTGACAGTTTTTATTTAATCTATCAGAATCCCTACCTTCCAAACTGTGATATGCCCACGTTTCAAACTCCTACAACCCTGCATTACTACTACACAAAAGAACAAAGTTCCAAGAATTATATCCTGGTGCACATTTATTTGTAGAGGAAGTACCAATCATTCAAGAGAGTTCACTTGATTTACAAATGGATTGGAGGTCTGTCATTTCCAAGCAACTGAATTGTAGCTTAAAATCAGTGAATACCCTTTATTTCTGACCAAGCCTCATTGCAATGACAGTCAATTAATTTTTCTCTCCAAAATCACAACATTATACCATGTCATACTTTCAAATAACCTCTAATTGCCCTTGAAAAAAATACAGGCTCCTGACGTTCTCAGTGCCCAGTGACGGCAGAGATTGACGAATTGCAATTCAACCGTGTAGCAAGATGACACCACTTGAGCCAGAGGTCAACTAATGATTAGTAATGACATTCCAATTCACAGCATCTTGATTGACAAGCTTGATTTTCCGTAATAACTGTGGAAAGTCAGAATTTTCAAATATTTTCCCTGAAAAGCATAAATACTCGAAGCTCAGCGTTCACAAATGAATCAAATGAAAGAATGAAATCGATGATTAGATGCCACAAGACCTTATGTCGAAATACAAACGCCAGTTATGGGATGATATGTCATTTTGGAGAAAACAGAGACGATTTTCTACAGAAACTAGCCTCGCCTTTGCCGATTTTCGTGGGGCCCACCGCAGCCAATTGCTTTCGTTGTGGTCGGCGCTCATAACGAGGGGTTTGCTATGGCTGCGAGTCTTGTGGTCAAAGCAGCACCGTTCTTAAGAGGCGCATGCCTGATAGAACGTTAAAGCTAGTTAAAAAAAGAAGAAAAAAAAGCCTTTCCCTCGCTCAAACTATATAGTCATATTATATATCGATACAAAGCTAAAGACTTTATCTTCACAATTCAGAAGACCAACTTCATGTATATGAATAAGATTAAAAGTTACAAGCGAGATCGGCAAAACACTGTCAGTCCGGAAATTTCCGTTCGTAGCGATCAGTGCTGAGTGTCTCTCAAAATCGTAATCACTTTCAGAACATCACAATCCCAATTCACGATGTCTTTGAGTAAAGTGTAAAAAACCCACAAAAAAACCCCAACCAAACACACAAAAAACAAAAACAAACAGAAAATCCACATTTGTGGCTTTGGCTGTGTGAAATGACTATTCCAACTTGGACCCAAATTCCAACCTTGCGCACGGCCGATTCTAGAATGGACCAGCAACAAGGGTTTCATTCTAGAATGGCACCCCTGTACTTGCGCAGGGTGAGAATTCCAACCTGGACCCGGTCCATTCTAGAATGAAACCGGATTCTAAGTTTGCGCAGAACACATACATGTTGTGATAGTGTATGCTAAAGTAACTAGTTTTGGTGTCCAACCACTTCATGGTCTTGTTGGCAAGGAACATGAGGTAGGCTTCGGCAGTAAGGGTAGACATGCTAGGGCTTTTACGAAGAATCTGATCCAAGTAACCAAAAGCTGACTCCGAGAATTTGTTGTGTTTCTGTGTGCTCTTGGTTTTTGCCATCATGTCGTCTGTGACTTCTGACCACTTGCCTCCTGGCAGATGGTCTTGGAAGAGTTTCTTTGAGACCATGGCAATCGCAGGAAGCATCACACTCAATGCCAGTCTCACTTTGTCGTCGTGCTCCCATGGCTGAAGGAGCTTTTCCAGCATACCATCTTGCTTGATTCGTGATGAACTGCCGAAAATTTGGATCTTGCCTTGCATGAAGTCTTCTGTGTGTTCAGCTGCAAACACGACATTCGTCACTAGACTCTGGTAATGACGGTTCATTTGAAATATGTGTATTTCCTTGTCTTCCAGTAGTGTCCACAGTGGTGAGGTTATGAAGCGGCTTACGAGGGCTAAAGCTTTCACACCAGCAAGGTACTCCGGGGTGTTCAAGTCATGGAGAACTGATTTCAGCAAACCATTTGTCTGGTGGTTCTGGAGAAAGTCATGTATGAGGTCATGAAGGAAGAAGAGAGAAACGGCATTTTCAAAAAGAATGTTAAACCTGTTTCCATGAAATGGAAGTAGGGGGAGAGAGTGAAATCCTTTCTCTGCCAAAAACTGATGCGAATATGACTTGAAGTCTCCATATCGCCCATTTTTCTCATCCCCGCCTCGACCCATGGCATTAGAGGCTGTCCTGACAAGTCTCGCTGTTCCTGATTCTTTCTGCTTTCGGAATTTGAGATCATAGATGGGTGGGTTGCCTTCAAATCTTCCCTGATCCAATTCTGACAACGACGCTGACGCTGCCTCAGCAAAGTGAACAAGTCCATGCAAGCCACAGAAAAAGTTGAGGAGCTGGCTAGTGGCTAACTGATCAGCAGGTGATAACTCATTCCAGTTTTCTTTGACTTCTGGCAGCACCTCAGCTCTAACAGTTTCCAGCATGGTGTTAAACTTTACTTCTGTAGCTGCCCGGTCAGACATTGTGGCTGAAATATTGACGAGTAGTCTTTTGGAGGTTAGATTTTCCTGCTGCTCACTCCGGGCATCAATGTCCTGTAATATTTCCTGCAAGCCATGCAGAGTATCACTTGCTGATTTTGTAGCTATGTTTCGCATGCCAAGCACATAGTAACGTCCTTCATCATCACTCAGATGGTAGCCACTGTACTTCTTCCCAAATTTTGATGTTTCATCTGTGTACAATGTTGTATTGTCTTTGGATGCCACTTCATCAACAATCTGGGCTTGCGAGAGCATCAGTCGTTCAACATTCATGTTTAAGATGGTCGTTTTTGACGGAACTTGGTCCACTTCTTTTTTGCAGAGTGCAGCGACACAGTTTATTACAGGGCCAATACTTCTTGATGGCACGTTTTGTTCTAGTAACTGATATATGCAGTTTCTGGTTTCAGTTGTATATTCTCCATCCTGGAAACACTGAATGTGTTTGTCATCGTTTAGCAAGTCTCCGAGATATTCATTTGTCACATTTACCTCATCGAGCTCAATCTTAGATGTCTTCAACTCCTCCCTAGATTCAAATAGCATATCATCTAATTCCATTCTCTGTTCTTGTTCAGAAGTGATTTGCTGGCTTAGATCTTTCATTTTGTCATTTCTCCTGGCAAGTTGACGACGAAGACGTGCGTTTTGATTTCTAAGAGTCTTAAGAGCATTGTTTTTCTTTTGCAGTTTCTTCTTTAACATGCGGATTTCACAGGACAGATTCTTGTTTAAAGATCTTGACGCCTTCAATGCTAACGTCGAGGCACGACTTTTTTTCAACTTGTCAAAATCTAGCTTTTGTTTGGTGGCTGCTTGTTCAACATCGCGAACTTTCTGATGAGCATCATGTAATTGTTTTCCAAGATCAGATGAAACTGCTGCAAAGGAACACGATGGCTGACATTGAAGAGGATTTGATTTAACTACCTTTTTTGACTGGGATTGTACTTTTTTAGGCAAGAGCAGTTCTTCTTCTAGAAATTCTTCATATCGTTTCCTCCCATCTGCACGATGCCTACTCTTAACCATTTTTGTGTGTTCTTCAAATACACGATTAATACAACTAGTGATTGTGCTTTCATTTACAGATGCTGTTGAGTCATTGGAACAACAGTTCTTCAACCATTCTGTACAGATGTGCCGACCTTCTTGTAACTTGGTCAAGAGGTCACCTTTGCGTAGCCTGTTCATTGTTGATTCTTGGTTTCCTGTTGTTAAATTAAAAGAGTATACAAGGCTACTCAGTACAAGGCAAAGAAAAATTATTTTTGACATATTTAAACTATTTTCAACAGTTGCCTCAGCTGACTTGTTTTTATTACATTCGAGGGAGGGTTAAAAATCTGCTGAATGAGATTTTTCATGAACTACTTCCCATGTTTTTGTGTTTATTTTTTTTCCATACCTTTTTTTTTTTTTGCCTTGCATAAAAAGAGAAACCAAAAACATCACAAGTTACAGTACCAGACACACGTAAAGAAGCAGTAATATAACCTGTCTTACCAGTAGTGCTGCTTCGTAGTAATAAATTACAGTATCATCAGAGTCCGAGCTGCTCTGTAACAATTACAAAATAATATACATTGTCAGATGGAAAGACAGTCATGTAGAAAAGGTCTGTATTAAAATCTGGTTAAATAAATAATATTTTAAAAAGTAGAATTTATCTATAACATATATATATTCATAAAAAAATGGTATGGTAAAGCAACTACTATTTTTGGTACTAAATTTTTATTTCATTAAGTTTATTTTTTTTTAAATTATATTTTTGTTAAAATAACTTTTGAATAAAATGAAATTAGTGTGTGAAAATCAGTATTATTGAGTCACTTGAGAAAAAGTGACTCTATGTAATCGGTCAGTGTTAGTCTGTCCGGCCGGCCGTCCGTAGACACCACCTTAACGTTGGACTTTTCTCGGAAACTATCAAAGCGATCGGGCTCATATTTTGTTTAGTCGTGACCTCCAATGACCTCTACACTTTAACGATGGTTTCGTTGACCTTTGACCTTTTTCAAGGTCACAGGTCAGCGTCAAAGGAAAAATTAGACATTTTATATCTTTGACAAAGTTCATCGGATGTGATTGAAACTTTGTAGGATTATTCTTTACATCAAAGTATTTACATCTGTAGCCTTTTACGAACGTTATCAGAAAAACAAGGGAGATAACTAGCCTTTTCTGTTCGGCAACACACAACTTAACGTTGGGCTTTTCTCAGAAACTATAAATGTGACCGGGCTCAAATTTTATGTGAACGTGACTCATTGTGTTGTGAATAGCAATTTCTTCCTGTCCATCTGATGCCTCATATAATATTCAGAACTGCGAAAGTGACTCGATCGAGCGTTTGCTCTTCTTGTTTTTTTTTAATTTGTGACACTGAACACATTCTTACCAGTGGGGATGGACAGCAGTCTTTGGTAGGGGCCCATTGGTGATCATATCTGCCCCCGCAAGCACAAAACTTGCTCCAAGGATATTCACAATAAGACTCGATCTGTAACATTTAAACATCAAGAATGAAAAGTTACTTTATGTTGGTCCCGCAGTGGGGCACTGCGGTTATGAAATTAAAGGCCCCTCCTGTTTTTGGAACCGCAGGAGCTTTCTAGTTTGCTGTTAGGTAGATTTTTGGTTCCTCTTTCCTGTCATGCTCTCTTTTTCTTCATGAATTCTTTTCTTTTTTCTGCCTTCTTGCTCATTCACCTGTATTTTTTCCAAAAATCTCTTCTCTTGCCGCTTGTCTCGCGATTCATGTATAGTTTAATCTGTTAGTGTTCTGATGTAAGTCCAGCAGTAGATAGGTTAAGCCTACATGTATTTTAACATACTGGAAACTGGTAATCTTCCAGTAGGTATTAATTTAGTTTTACTAAAGCCTGCTGGGACACAAGTAATGGGTTAGTGCATTTGTAAACAGGAATCGCTTGACAAGTGGCCCCCTTCATCCCCCCCTTCCTCGTCCTGATATGGCTCTGCGTAGTCGGCTGGACGTTAAGCAACAAATAAACAAACAAACTTTATGTTGGTCTTGTTCTAAAACTAGTAAAAGTTGAGACTTTTTGCAAACTATAGTGGTTGAAGTAAGAAATATTAAACCAACATTTCACATGCCTTGGGATCTCGGATTGGGTGAAATATATCTTATAATTGAATTTATATCATCCTCTGAAGTCGGAGTGTGGCTGCCTATATGGCAGGGTAATCAAAAACAGTCACACATGCAATCCTCTACTCTTGTGGGTGACCTGAGAGTGTTCAGCTCAGGAACGAAACAACAACAATTATACAAAACCACATGTGAAGGAAAACTTTTGCCAAGGCTTGAATATAACCAGAGATGGAATATAAAATATTTAAAAATTAAATATACCAAAAAGCAATTTCAATTCGGCAGGCAGCATAACAGTAGCATTCTTCAATTTTGTTGTTGTGAAAAGTTATTCATAATGAGATTGACAAAGACTACCGTAACTTACTTCTTCAGCCTGAGATGATTCCCTCACAAGCTGGTCTGGAGATGATTGGAGAGTGTCTGTAGACGTGTCCTCTCTCAATGATGCCAATAACGATGGAGGCAGTCGATCATTTCGTCGCGATATAACCTTCGTGGTTGAAAACGACGTTAAACACCAAATAAAGAAAGAAAGAAAGAAAGTCGATCATTCCCCCAACTGCCATCAGAGTCAGCAAAAACTGGCAGAGGCTGAGGACATTCTTCTATTTCCTGAGTCTGTCAAGTCAATAAGAATAATTCATTTTAAGTTAGTAAGCCCCCAAAAATATATATATATATAATAAATAGGGTAAGCTGACCGTCCCTATTCTGGGGAGAAGACCCTACAACTTTTTATTCACAATGTAACAATAAAATAAAACAATATCTTATCCACTATGTGAATATTTTGAGAAAAAGAAATTGATTTTTTGTAAAGGCATGGTGTGAAAATGGTATGTTGTGAATACGACAAATCTTAAATGATCACAGTAACTTCATGTATTTTAATGAGTTTACTTTGAACGCTATAAAATCATACAGATACAAAATTCACTCACAAGCAAATGAGGTAGCTGGTGTGGAGATGATTGGAGAGTGTCACTGTCTGTAGATGTGTCCTCTCTCAATGACGGAGGCAGTCGATCACTCCCCCAACTGTCATCAGGGTCATCAAAAATTGGCAGAGGTCTTTCTTCTACTTCCGAGTCTGTCAAGTCAATAAGAATAATTCATTTTAAGACATTGGGAGCACCACAACAGTTTGTTGGATGGAACGGAATGAAATGAAGAAGGGAGGGAAAAGGGACACAACTCTGCATAGTTTACAAAAATGGCGGTCGATCCAAGCACACCGTCCTCGGCAAAAGTCCGTGCGTTGCATTGCGCTACAATGTATGTGGACTGTTTATAGATTATTCGATAGATATTTGAACACACTACCTATGTATATACACGTATTTTGACATACTGAAAGATTTAGAAAGATATTACCTTGCAAAGTGACACTAATGAATACAAAGCAGGAAAATAAGTGGAAAAAATTACCAGAGCGCTTCTTCCGACCCGCCATTTCACAATTGAAACCTTCGTCGAAGAGAACAATCACGTGATGAAATAATTTATTCATTATTATAGAGGTGAAGGTCTTTGAAAAACCATGCTTACTTTTAGCTTCAACAATGGCGACCTTCCGGAGAGTCCAATTTTTCACGAAAGGTACTTTTTCCACAGGGTCAATTGCAATATTTTCAACGTGTTACACGCTGTGTGGCATATCAATAGAAAGAATGTGCAATAATCTTTTTAAACGAATAGTTTTTCCTTTCTGCAAACGAAACTTCAGTGAAAATAATGGTGCCCGAAAATTCAATGTTTACATGGTGACGGCGTAAGGATTGCTTCCGTCCACTTCCGCCTGACCTAGTTAGATAGTGTATGCTAAAGTAGCATGGGGCAAGCTAGGAAAAGATAACTCTCGCTGCAAACCACGCCCACTCAAAAATCCGGTCGGCGATTTGTAGGATGAGTCAATGATTTTTTTACAAGTAAAAAAAAAAAAAAATTTAACTATTGAAAACACATCTTTAGTACTTATAGTATGTCCAAATGACTAGTCTAATCAATTGAAATAATACATAGAAATAAAAGAGTTAATTTAAAAAAAAAAATTAAAGAAAAGGAAAAAAAGTCTTTCTCAATTTTTTTTCAAAACGCGTCACTCCCAGGGCGTAACAAAACTAAAGGCACCAATGGTATTGTAGCTACACAACAATGTGTAGTATAATATGCACACTGGAATAAATAACTCCAAAATTGAATTTGAGGATGCTTTTGAAAAAAAACACATTGTTTTTTATTTGAACAAAACAAAATTTAATGTCAAAAATTCGAATATTTACACAAAAAAATTATGTCTTTTTTCTCCCTCCAATGAATGTGCTGTAGAGTCTTCAGCAAGATCTGAAAAATCAAAAGAAACATTTTCAGTGCACTTTTTCAAACAAAAACAACAACAAAATCACAAATATATTTACTGGAGAAGACCTCAGAAAAGGGAGAGAACAACAGGGGGAAAAATGAAGAGTTACATGTCTTGGGCGATTGGTTTGTTTTCAGTTATCTACAAAGACAGAAAAGAAGCAAAACCAAATATGCTGTTTTAATTATGCAACAATGTGTGCTTTCATATGAAGTTTGTACTGAATGACACTCCACGATCAAATGACCCTTTATTAAAAAAAAAAATTTGCAATTTGACATCCACTTTTCGGCAAATCTTGAAATTGTAAAGATCTGTTAATTTTTAGGAAATATTTACCTATTTACAAAGTTTCTTCGTCAAGTCCTCAGCATGATCTAATGGGCAGAAAAAAAGCGAAACAGTTTCAGAGCATCTTATGTTAGTATGACTGTACTGCGAGCATGTGAATTTGATATGGAAACTCTTGCGCGCTTTATGAATCTACATTCAATCATTTAAAAGATCACACAAGACAAAAAGCTCCAAAATTATTAAATAAATAAAAACAATTCTAACCAGACAAACAAAAAAACTTTTTTTGTCGGAAATAAACATGTATTTTTTTTATAAATGTTGAGGTATTTACCTATTTACAAACTTTCTCCTGTGATGTTTAGTCGGAGTCTTCACCAGAGGATACTTCAGCGTGACGAAGATTCATCTGGGGTGGCTGTCCTGAAGGTCCAGGTTGCTGGTCGGAATCTTTAGCAGATTCTTCTGCGCGACGAAATTTCTTCTCTGGTGGCTGTCCAGTGGAGTCTTCAGCAGAACCTAACGAGTAGAAAAACTATTTAAAATCAAAATCATTGATACTGTTGTCTGCATAAGACACAGATCTAAAATAATAAATATGCCAAAATCAATTAATACATGAACCTTTCAACACAATTTCTTTTCATTTCCTTACCTAGTTATGTCAACGTCAATAAGTATTTATGCACACTTGCTCGCTTAATAAATTAATTATAAAGTGACAGAAGCAAACTCTTTAGCCAATTATCACAGAATAGAAGAACACCTGAAGCAAATAATGGATGTCAAACCAACACAACTAGGTAAGCTTTTAAAATAAAGAAAAAGCTGAAAATGGAAAAGAATAATGTCATGCAAATTGATCAGGAAAAGTAATGTTGACATGCAAATCATGGTTTTGAATAGAGGTAAAATGGTTCAATTCCGTTCAATTTGATCATATGAATACTCTGAAAATGAAAAAGAAAAGTAGTTTTCTTAATGTCTTTCGTTAAACATAGGTGAAATGGATAAAATCACATTGGCATGCAAATCATGTTTACTGAAATTATTCAATTAATTTTATTCGCATCAATTGATTCTGAACAATGACAACATAACAAGGACAAGAACATAGCTGAAATGGAAAAAAAAATCACATTGGCATGCATATCATGTTTACTGAAATTATTCAGTTAATTCAATTCAATTCGCATCAATTGATTCTGAAAAATGTCAATAAAACAAGGGCAAGCTATGTAGCTGAAACATAGGTGTCAACCTATCATTGGTGTTGCCCTTATATGAGGCCTTCCAAAACCCTATTAGACAGCTCAAGACCTTATAAAATTGAGAAATATTTAATGCTGCTCAGAAATATCTGTAAACGCATCAACCTGTGAACAAGATTTTAGCAAAGTTACTGACAAAATTCTTTGATAAAACAGGTGCAAACTGCAATTAACGGCACTTGAAGAAATGTTTGAACACACCACTTAACAGTTTCGGCTTTACATGTGATAAAGAGGGAATGAAAGTGACGGATCATAGGGAAACTTGTTGCATAACACACTTCAGAGCTGGACACACAAAAGGATTTTACTTGAAATTTGGACGGTTTACTCGAAATTTGCTCTGTGCATGCTCTGATTCAGATTCTGAAAGTGTTTAGTGGTGTATTGTTTCAAATAATTGAACCTTGAAATGTGGCAGTCTTTACACACACATACACACAGAGAGTATGCCTACCTCATGAAATCGTCCAATACTTGATAAGCGGCTTGTCCAGAAGACAATGCAGGCATATCAAGGAGTCTGCTTTTTGAAGTCTGCCCATCAAACAGTCGAGCAAGGATAACGAGACGCTTTGTGGTGTTTCTGTCGTTGCTCTCGTCGATCATGAGAGTGAATGGGCCATTTTTGCAACTTTCAATCACAGGTTTTGTGTAGGCAGGGGCAAGGCTTTCCTTGATGATCATCGTTGTTTTGGTTCTCTTGCACGCGAAATCTGCTGCAACTTTACTGTCAGGAAACATGGTATGCACCAATTCGGTGAAGTGGTCGGCAACGAGAGGTGCCAAGTTGTGCTCTGCCACGAATTGGCAAAACAAAATTTCCGCAGATGTGGCATTAGAGCTCACTTCTGGTGCTTTCGCTGGCTTGAAATGTTCTTCCATCGATCGAAAAGATTTCGATTTCGCCACCATGTCTTTGTGCCCACGTGTTGAAAAATGGCTCTTCAGGTCGTAAAATCCAGAGGCACGCACTTTCACATGTTTCCTGCATGGGACACAAAACGAGTAGTCTGGGCCTTCTGATGAAGATTTAATCCATCCAGCGTATGCACCGTTGTTAAAAATTGGGCTCTCCCACTCTTTAAGATGTCGTCCGGATCCACTTTGCGATGTAGTTTTCAGCTTTTTAGCTGGAGGATAACTTTGCGATGCCATGCTTGTTGATCGACGCTTGATAGAATGTACCGGAAACCGGAAGTGATTTATAGGAAGTCAAGTGGAAAAAGAGTCTGAGTATGCGCAATGACAACGTTTGAGAGTCGTCTGCATGAAAGCGTCGATCGTTGTCTCTCAATCTCCATTGTTATCATTCATTTTAACTTTGCTGTAATTTTTTCTTTTCGCCGTATATTCTTCTTTTGCCCGTATAGATTTTCCTATACACCGTATTGGGTAAAAAATGCATTTTTCCCGTACAGCAATACGGCCAAACCGTATAGGTTGACACCTATGCTGAAATGAAAAAAAAATCACATTGGCATGCAAATCATGTTTACTGAAATTATTCAATTAATTCTATTCAATTCGCATCAATTGATTCTGGACAATGTCAAAAGATTTAAAACAATGTTAACAGGCAAATCAGGTTTGTTTTTGTTTCGTTTTATTGAAATCTTACTGTCACTCTTGTCGAAGATCAGGTCTGCTGACTCTATGTCTTCTTGTAGTTTGTAGACGTACACGTCTGAAGGGTCTGTCGTGTACACCACATTGTACCATGCCGGATAACCCGGCACAGAGGAGATCACAGTTCCTTTTTAGGGGGTTCTCTTTCCATCCGAAATCTGGAAGTGGGTGAACTTGCGGCCTACAAAAGGGGCTGGAAGTTGGTGTTCAGAAAGGGACATCATGATGAGGGTCTTGACATTTTTTGTCAGCTGGGCAATGGTGTACTCTTTGCCTTTTTCGCTATACTGGAAGAGCGTTTTCTCCGCTACCTGACCTAAGATCACCTTCCGAAAAGAGAGCTGTGTTTTCAATGCTTTCTTCTTCTCTGCTACAGTTGGCATCGTGCTGAGAAGGTTGTCCACTGCTTTTGGGTCCTGCCACAACCCGTAGTACAGCATGTCGTTGGTGATGGAAAGTTTCTCTCCAGTTTTTTTTCGCTCTCTCTCCTCCTTTTCCCTTCTTTTCTGTAGCAGACTGGCTCTCCTTGCTTCCTCTATGCCACGAATTCGCTTTTGGTACTGCTTTCGGAGCTCCCTTCCCTCCTTCCTGGATGCGTCCATGTATTCTTCAAGTTTCTCCGGAGGAAGAGATTGCATCCACTCTGAAGTTTTGTTCAAGGAAAACATGATGTAACTCTCGTTGCATAGGGTGGACGCAACAGGTCGGAACTTTGTAAGGGCATCCAGGAGTCCAAAGATCTGTTCTGGCAGCTTGTTGTGCCGAGGCACTGATGCTGTTTCTGCTGCTAGAGTGTTGTCAACCTCCCAATAGCGTCCTCCGGGCAGATGGTCAGCAGCAGATTTCTCCAGAAGACTAAGCCAGGCAGAGAAGATCAACTGCAAAACTGTGCACGTGGCTGCATCCTGAGGGTCAGCTGCCGTGAGTCGGTTGAAAACGTCGTCTTTTTCCAGGAGATCCGGGAAAGGTGCCAGCTCACCGTTCATGACATCAGTGGCATCAGTTTTGGCTTCGCACAGAAAGCTGTACAAATTCAAATACAATGCATTTGCATCCCGTAGAGTTGTGCCTTTGCTCTCCAGGGCTCTCCAAAAAGGTCCAGTCACAATCTTTGCGCAAATGCCCAATGCTTTGAGGGTCGACAAAAGCAGCTTTGATGTGATGTTGTCAGCGACGTCTTTGTGCAGGCCATTGGAGGGAGTGTGCACATGTTGAAAAAATTCCTGTATATCATTGTGGAGGAAGAAAATGCTTTCTGCATTCAGAAACAAAATGTTAAAGCGATTGCCCCTGAATGGCACAAGCAGCTTGGACAGTTTCAGTTTCCCTTTTCTTTCTTCCTCATCATCAGCACCTGCAAGCAGAAATGTTCTAAATTCTTGGAAGCAGCCGTTCTTCTCGTCTGCTCCTCTGGCGAGGCATTTGGATGCCTGGCGAACAAACCGAACGGTTTTGCACTCCTCTTTCTTTCTTGATGATCCTTCTTGTTCTTCCTCCACATCTTGCTGTGTCTCCTCGTAAAGTTTTAGCACATTTCCTGACACCTCTGCAAAGTTGACCAGCAAGTGAAGCCCGCAATATAAATTGTTCATGCGAGCATGGGCATCCTGCTCGGGTTCAGAAAGCTGATCCCAGTTTTGCGTCACTTGGGGGAGAACTTCTTGCCGGTAGTCCTCAAGCAGGGAGTGGAACTTCTTCTCAGTGGCAGCGCGGTCACTCATGGTGTTTTTGATGTTGGCAAGAATGACGTTTCCTGCATCAGTGGAGCTGGATTGTTCTATGTCACTAAGCACGGTTTTGAACGTGTCCAAGCATGTCTCCGAACTCTTGTTGACAATGTCCCTCAACCCCAAAACATAATCTTTCTCCTCATCCCTGACCGCAAACACCTCAAAAGAGTCTCCCTTCTTCCTTGTTTCATCTGACATCAGCGTCGTGTTCTGTTGTGCTGGCAAAGTATCGGCTAACTCATAACTCATAACTCATAACTCTTTATTGATCCAACAAAGGAAATTAAATTGGTCATCAGCACATATAGGTCATTAATTAATAATTATAAAAGAATAAGAGAAGAAAATTCATAAAACCCATGATAACAAAAAAATATCTAAAGTAATATATGTACAACTACAATACCCTTTTTACTTGCACACTTGACACACCGACACACCAACACACATGCATACATACATACATACATACCTACATACATACATACATACATACATACATACATACATACATACATACATACATACATACATACATACATACATACATACATACATACATACATACATTCCATGTTAAAGTGTAGTTAAGAACATCACAGTAATTATATCATTGTTTGGATTAACAGATAAGTTTTTATGTAAATGATGATAACAACAATCCATAATTAACGCTATTGCACTACCAAAAGAAGAGACCAACCAAACACATAAAACCAATCACAGTAATCATCATCAGTTATCACAGGTATCACAGTAGATTAGCCATCAGGTAGTTAGACTCAATTGGGCAAAATATAGTGTCAACACCATCACAACAGTGCTAAAGCTCATTATCACAGCACTACTTACTAGCACTAAGCAATCGCAAGGCGTCTTTCGTCTATCCTGCGCACTGTTGATGTTGAGATCTCTGTTTGTAGGGATTTCCCACACAATTCCGCTGCAGCAGCCATTACACCGCCCGCATGATGATGGGCAACTCGATTGTCAAGGATCTTCATGACGCAATGCACTGTTTCTGTGTTGTAGCTGCCGTCCTCTTTTAATGTCCGAACGATGTTAGTGTTGTCCTTTGCAATCTCGTCGTCCTGGAGCGTGCTCGCAAGGTAGTGAACATCTTGAGTGAGATCCTTCACACGTTGTTTAAGCATGTCGATTGTCTCAGCACTGCTTTCCTGGATGGCATCTAAGATAAGATAAGATTATCTTAAGATAAGATAAGATTTTTTATATAGTCCATGAGGATAACCTCACAGAAATTCGGGCTGCTTTCTCCCTGGGGAAAGCGAGCTGCCATACAGTATACGGCGCTACCCATTTTTTTTTTTTTCCTGCATGCGTGTATTCATGTTTCCAAGCCCTGAGACTTAATGCCGTGTGAGATGAATTTTTTTTACACTTTATTCCAAGTCACACGGGTATTTGGTGGACATTTTTATCTATGCCTATACAATTTTGCCAGGAAAGACCCTTTTGTCAATCGTGGGATCTTTAACGTGCACACCCCAATGTAGTGTACACGAAGGGACCTCGGTTTTTCGTCTCATCCGAAAGACTTGAAGATTCACTAACTGGCCAATCAAGTAATCTTTGTCTTTTTGCAAGTCTACCATTTCAGATTTTTCGGCTTCGGTAGATTTTATGGACGACAGCAACTGCTTCTCCAAAACTTTCTTCTCTTCCTTTTCTTCATGTAAGCGCTCTTTCAGTTGCTCAATTGCCATTTCTGCCTTTTCTTCGTCTTTTTCAGTCCTTTTGACGATGCGCTGCAGCTTCCTACTCAGTGAGGTGTGTTCTTTTCCCTTTACTTTAATGGTTTCAGTTAAAACTGCAGTACTTTCTTTTTGGTGTTGGAGCTTAGCTTGGGTCTGTTCCAAGATGGCTTGTTTTGTCGCCCTTTCAGTTTCCTCAACTGTCTTTTTGAAAGTCTCTGACATGGAGGTGGAGGGAGTCGCGGTCTGGGCAGGTGGCTCAAGGTTGAAAAACTCTTTCAGTCGTAGTTTCCTCATCTCTCCACTCAGAGGGTTCACAGATGTTTTCATTTTTGACTCACATGCGAAGCAAAAGTGAGTCACTTCGTCGGCAAAGTCCCAGACTTCCTCATTAGTATATCTTCGGTCGGTGATGTGAATACCTAACAGCTGAAGCTTTTCCCTTGCAGCGTCCATGGTGACAGTCTAACCTAATCTTAAAAAAAAATTTAAAAAACGGGGATGTGGGGGGGAGCTTAATCGGAATCGGGATAGACCTTGGGGACAAACCGAAGGTCTCTCATGGCCAGAAGAGTCTGGGTCCCTTGGTGGCAAACCTCCAGGGAGGCTGTCTGCACCTAAACATGAGGTGTAAACACACACTCCTGGTTAGACAATTGTAACTTCGAACTCTGTGATAAACAGGGAAATGTTCAAAAGAATTGATGTATGAAATAGTCTACTAGACTTACGATGGCAAATGATCAAATATGAGAAACAAATATAATAATTTTGAATGGAAAATCAAATTACATGTATACACTTACTCCACTGGAAGCTTTGCCGGTTCGCTCCCTCCTCCGTTGCCTTTTGCGATGGAAGGCGTCTGCCTGTAATCAACATTAAATAACATATTCTTACTCCGAATCACATTAGCATTGAGTCACCTGAGATGCTTATCACTGAAAAACGCTTACCCGGCTAAAATTTTTAAAGGGAAGCAACCCATCACCAAAACGAAAGTGAAAGTAGCTTTGGTAATGGGCCAGCACACTGGGAGTTACCTCCCATACGGGAGTGTGCCACGTCACTTCCTCTAGGAACACGTGCCTATCTCATACGTTCTTTTCACCTCGGAGAGGACGGTTCACTTTTTGACGCTCTGTGGCCGACCTTGTGTGTTTGAGTGACACCCGCCGGCCACGTTACCCAGCTTTTCTGCTCGCCTTGCCTACAGTTTGGTGAGCTCGTTCCCGTTTGTTGTTGGTTGTTTGCGCTATTTCGTTACTGTACGTTGTCCGTTTTTTGCGGACTTGTGTGTCAGTGACTTGCGTGTTTAGCCATTTTGTTGTGTGAGTTAGTTAGCTAGCTCGTATGACTTTGCTCGTAGCTCTGCGTGCCCCTTTCTGTGTTGGGCAAGTGTAGCTATAGTATTTTGTTGACGCGAAAGAGTGTGTGTTTACTGTGTTCAGTCGTTTAGACTTACGTGTCAGTAAATTTTTTCGCGTTGTCACGCGTCGTTGACTTGTGTGTCAGTTACTTGCGTGTTTCGCCATTTTGTTGTGTGAGTTTGTTCTCTAGCTCGTGTGACTTTGTTTGTAGCTCTACGTGCCTCTGTTTTTGTTGGGCAAGTATAGCTATCGTATTTTGTTGACGCGAAAGAGTGCGTGTTTACTGTGTTTTCAGTCGTTTAGACTTACGTTTCAGTAAATTTTTTCGCGTTGCCACGCGTTGTTGACTTGTGTGTCAGTTACTTGCGTGTTTCGCCATTTTGTGGTGTGAGTTAGTTTTCTAGCTCGTGTGACTTTGTTTGTAGCTTTACGTGCCTCTGTTTTTGTTGGGCAAGTGTAGCTATCGTATTTTGTTGACGCGAAAGTGTGTGTTTTTTACTGAGTTTTCAGTCGTTTAGACTTACGTTCAGTAAAATGTTTTCGTGTTGTTTACATGGATTTGACAGCATGTCTGATTCAGACAACCGCTGTGGCAAGTCAGTCCCCATGGGGAAATTTTAAGCCTTAGGCTTCTTCTTTAGCAGTTTTACTTGTACAGACCAAGAACGTAACTATTTGTTGTCTGTACCTTTTTCGGCGCCTAGCGCTGTTACTACTTCTGCTATCTTTTGTGGCGCCTAGCGCTATGGTTACGTCTGCTCCGGTTCTCTACTACGGAGACTTCGTCCTCGTTGTTAGCACCTGTGCAGGGTGCGTTGGTTCCTTTCTGTTTTAGACACTGGTTCCGGGAATCCGCAGCTTGGTGCAAGCAGAGTTCCAGCGTTCCGTCGCCAGTTGTTTGGCGTTTCCGGCATCTGGCAGTGACGTCCGGGAGTTGGCTTCCGTGTCTTTGCCGTCCATTTCCGGTTTGGAGCAGCGTCCTCCCTCTTCAGCTGCGGCTGGTAAGCAGAGCTGGTCCGATAGCCCTCGTGAGGCGCCTGGACGTTCTCTCTCGGGAGACAGCTCTTTCGCATCGGGTCACGACCGATACCATGCTGATCTTTCATTTCCGGCGATAACCTACGAGGCCCCGGATTTGATCGAACAGCTGCGGCAGTCGGTTTCGGCTGCCGCATTTCCGGCACTTGCCGGAAGTGATGATCCGTCCGCTCCGGCACGCTAAGGCGGTCGCGGCAGGATGGAGTATTCACTGACTTCCGGTCCTTCCGGATCGCGAAGTCAACCAGTGCAGCCTTCGCTTCCGCATTGCGCGGTTTCGTCGGCTACACTACCGGCACTTGCCGGAAGTGATGATCCGTCCGCTCCGGCACGCTAAGGCGGTCGCGGCAGGATGGAGTATTCACTGACTTCCGGTCCTTCCGGATCACGAAGTCAACCAGTGCAGCCTTCACTTCCGCATTGCGCGGTTTCGACGGCTACACTTCCGGTTTCGGCCGGACACGCTGCTTCCTCTTCTGGTGCTTCCTTCTGGATACCAGTGGGTGGATTACAGCGTACGCCTTCCGGCCAGTTAGTGCCTAGGCTTGAGCAGGCATCACTCAACTCTGATGGGGGAGTGACGTCAGCTCATCCAGCTCCGGTTTTTGCGGATGGTCGTCCTGCCTACCCTTTACCTTCACAAGGTTCTGGGCTGCAGGATGATGTTCGTGTACAGGCATTTCCGGTTTCCGGTTTGCCAGGGCATGCTTCTGCTTCTGCTTCCGGAACTGGTGTTTTTGGTTTCAGTGCAGCCTTCGCTTCCGCATTGCGCGGTTCTGTCGGCTACACTACCGGCACTCGCCAGAAGTGATGATCCGTCCACGCAGGCACGCTACGGCGGCTGCGTCAGTATGGAGTATTCACTGATTTTCCGGTCCTTCCGGATCTCGAAGTCAACCAGGGCAGTCTTCAATTCCGCATTCCGCGTTTTCGTCGGCTACACTTCCGGTTTCGGCCGGACATGCTGCTTCCTCTTCTGGTGCTTCCTTCCGGATACCAGAGGGTGGATTCCAGCGTACGCCTTTCGGCTTTTTAGTGCCTAGGCTTGAGCAGGCATCACTCCACTCGGATGAGGGAGTGACGTCAGCTCATCCAGCTCCGGGTTTTTTACGGATGGTCGTCCTGCCTACCCTTACCTTCACAAGGTTCTGGGTTGCAGGATGATGTTCGTGCACAGGCATTTCCGGTTTCCGGTTTGCCAGGGCATGCTTCTGCTTCCGGAACTGTGGTTTTGGTCATGGCTCCATGTGTGACTATTCTGATGCTCCATCAGGGGTCAACGAGGAGTCTCGGGGCGTGTTTCCGTCGAAGCTCAAGTCTGTTCTTGACATCGCGGTGGAAGTAGCGTCTCGTTTTTTCCCCGAAGGGGTGGTGGCTGCGGACTCTTCCGCTCCGTTCGTTCCTTCGGCCATGGCGGACTTCCGGCCGGCACAGGAGGATGTTTCTTCCTTCCGGTTCGCCGAGTCTCCGTCAGTGGCTTACCAACTTTTGCATTCGCTGGTTCGTCCAGCACATGCGGGGAGTGGTATTCGGCCAGTGCCTGTTCCGTTACTGCTTCCTTTTGGTCCAGTTCCGGTATCAGCTCAGCAGTGGGTGGCGTCGGCTTCTCAAGCCTCTTCCTTTGTGCCTACGGGCAATAGGAAGCTTAGCTTGTCCACTCAGAGCCAGAGCTGGCTGGTGTCTTTTGCACTCCCTAGGGCTACCCTTCCGGTTCTCCGGGAATTGCTGCCTCTTCTGGCTAAACCGATCAAGTATGATCCGGTTCTGCCGGTTTCTGAGGCTTCCTCCTCTCTGCTGAGGAGGTTGGACGTCGGCAGATCGAACTGTCCTCCGTTGCAGAGACTCTTGTTCGAACTCTGTCTCGGTCATCGATCGATTCGCTGGTTCCTTTCACTCTCAGTGAAGAACAATATGCGGACGATGTCTCTGCCCTTTTGACCACCTTGGCCAAGGTCAAGGAGGAGCAATTGCGTCTTTCCTCCCTACAGTTCTCCCAAGCGGTCCTCTGTAGGAGGGATCTCTTCCTCTCGCAGTCCCAGTTCACGGAGCTGGCTACTAGGGAGACCTGGAGAGTCTCCCCTGTCTCAGAGGAATCTCGCTTCTGTTCTCTGGCAATGGTTGCCAGGCAGAAGGAGATTCAGTCGAACATGGACAGTCAGTTCCTCGACTTCACTCTGCAGGGGGTGAAACAGTCTAAGCCTTCTAAACAAAAGCAGGCTCAGACATTGTCGAATCTCAAGCCAGCTCAGAAGCGGCAGGCTCTGCCGGTCGCTCGTGGCGGGAAGAAGAGGACGGCATCGGGGAGGGGGTGTGGCGGCTCTGGGAGTAAGCCACACCCCCAATGATGCGCTCACGATCTCACCCACCTCCCGCCTTCCACCTTGGTGATGGCGGGAGGCCCCTCCCGTGCGCTTTCTTGTTGGATGTCGGTAGTTGACAGCCAATGGATTGTGGGAGTGGTGAGATCGGGCTTCCGCCTGCTCTGGCGGGAGGAAAAGGCGCCTCTTACCCGAGTGCCGCCGCGGTTCAAGCCCCTCTTCTCGCAGGAAGCACGTTCCGCCTTGCAGTCGGAAATTGCCTCTCTGCAGCAGAAGGGCGCGGTGGAGAGAGTTCGGGTCCATAGCTCCCTGGGATTTAAGGGCGTCTTTTCGCCGTTCCCTAAGCGTCAGGAGGATGGCGTCCCGTTTTGGATTTATCTCTCCTCAACACTTTCTTGAGTCAGATAAAAGTCAAGAGGGAGACGCCAGCCTCGGTCCGAGACTCTCTCTGCCCAGGAGACTGGGTGACCTTGATCGATCTCAAGGACGCATACTTTCATTCTTATGCATCCGGCCGACCGGAATTGGGATCCAGTCCCAGAGCGGCTGTTCGCAGGATACCCTAATGGTTCTTTGAGAATCCAACTTGTTGGGGTTCTCGATCAACCGGGCAAATCCGGAGCTGACCCCGTCACAGACATTCACTTATCTGGGGATGTCTTTCGACACGGTCGCGTGGACTGTCCAGCCTTCTCAGAGAAGGGTGGACAAGCTCCAAGCTCAGATTCGCTCCACTTTGCCTCTCCTGATGGTTTCCATCCGTCTGGACTTGGTGGCTCGCTCGCATAGAGCGTCCACCTCGTCAGTTTATGCTTCCCACTGGAAGGCATGGACTGCCTGGTGTTCAGCTACAGGGGTGAGGTCGGTGGCTTCGCGCTCTATTCAGGTCGCCAACCGCCTCTCTTTCATGTCTTCGCAGGGCGCCTCGGGCTTCTCGTTGAGGTTCCGGCGCTTCGCTATCTCGGCGACTCTTTAGCAGATCGGTCGGTCTGTTCGAGTCGGGGGCGTTATAGCTGCAGTCATTAAAGGGGCTGCTCTTAGGGAAGCTAAAGCTCGTTTGCCCGCTCCCAAGTGGGACTTGTTTTTAATCCTGGAATTCCTATGTTCTGCGGATTTTGAGCCTTTGAGCGAGGCCATTCTGTTCAATGTCACTCGCTAAGCGCTGGTTCTTCTTTTGTTGGCAACGGCCCAACGGGGTGGCGAGGTCCACGCCCTGTTGGGTCAGCCTGGAGATATCTCCTTTGAGTCGGACGGTTTCGCATCTTTGCGTTTCCGGCCCGATTTCCTGGCCAAGATTCAGTCTCCGGGGCAGGCCTCTCCGCTGGTTAGAGTCAAGGCTCTGATCAGCGCGTTTGACCCCGGATGACCTTGATTTGGTCAATTGCCCTGTGAGGGCTCTTTGTCTGTACTTAGCCCGGACTCAGCTGTTTCGGTCTAGTTCTCAGAAGTTGCTGTTTATCTCGCCCTTTTCTAGGCGCGAGTAAGGTTTGTCGAAGGTATCGTTGGCCTGGTGGGTGTCCTCGCTCATTAAGCAAGCTTATGAGTGGAGTCGCACAAAGAGGGGGGGGGTCATGCCCTCCTTGCCACTTGACTCGGCCCGAGCCCATGATATGAGGGCGTGGGCATCCTCTCTGGCAGTACTGCGCTCCAGATGTCTAGAGGAGGTGCTGACAACTACGTTTTGGCGTTCTGAAGATGTTTTCTTAAACTTTTATCTTCGGGACGTCTCGGCTCTTTGACAGGATGGCTTCAGAGGACTTCCAGTGCTCATAGCAGCAGGCCAGTTCCTGTCCAGAACTTGATGGTGAGTTTTGATTCATTTCTAGCCCACCGCCTTGTTGATGTTATCTGCTAATGTGATTCGGAGTAAGAATATGTTATTTAATGGAAAATTTCCTAGATAAATTTTCATTTAATTAATATACTTACCCGAATCACATACTGTATTCCCTCCCACCTGCCCCGCGTATGGTTTTAAGTTTTTCTAAGACCGTATGAGATAGGCACGTGTTCCTAGAGGAAGTGACGTGGCACACTCCCGTATGGGAGGTAACTCCCAGTGTGCTGGCCCATTACCAAAGCTACTTTCACTTTCGTTTTGGTGATGGGTTGCTTCCCTTTAAAAATTTTAGCCGGGTAAGCGTTTTTCAGTGATAAGCATCTCAGGTGACTCAATGCTAATGTGATTCGGGTAAGTATATTAATTAAATGAAAATTTATCTAGGAAATTTTCCATTATATGTCTATTTCAGGGACCAACATATAAAGCTCCCTTTTCTTCCTTGACAAAATATAACTTTTGAAACGTGATATATGTTTTTGGAATCAGAAAATGATGGAGAATAAGATGAATGTAAATTTGGATCGTTATATAAAAAAAAGAGGTTTTTTTACCATTTTCAGATTTTTAATGACCAAAGTCATTAATTAATTTTTAAGCCACCAAGCTGAAATGCAATACCGAACCTCGGCCCCTGTCGAAGATTACTTGACCAAAATTTCAACCAATTTGGTTGAAAAATGAGAGCGTGACAGTGCCGCCTCAACTTTCACGAAAAGCCGGATATATGACGTCATCAAAGACATTTATCCAAAAAATGAAAAAAACGTCTGAGGATATCATACCCAGGAACTCTCATGTTAAATTACATAAAGATCGGTCCAGTAGTCAAAATTTGACTAAATGTAAAAAACGAAACAATCGACTCACATTTTTTTTGGCAAACAGTTTATTATTACAAATGCTAATGACATCTTGAATAAAATCATGGAAACGTTAAAAAACAGTCTAAAATTATTAAATAAAAAGTGTAATAAATCAAGTTATTGAATTTCAAGGGAGACAACTTCGACTTCAGGGAGACCTCACCTCAACACATCTCTCTCTCCCTCCCTTTCTCTCACTCTCCCCCTCTCTCTCTCTCACAGACACACACAATACATACTGCGAGAGAGAGTGTGCACAAATTGTTCTCGCTCTCTCTCTCTCTCTCACACACACAATACATACTGTGAGAGAGAGAGAGCGTGCACAGATTTCTCTCTCTCTCTCTCTCTCTTTCACAAGCTCTCTCTATCTCTCTCACAGACACACACAATACATACAGTGAAAGATAGCGTGCACCAATTACTTTGCTTTCAAATTATATTATCATTGCTTAAGTCGTGAAGATGCTTGTCTGCATTGCAGAATGAATTCTGTTGACAGCAAATGGTGAATGCATGCACTGAGTGATGTCTTTGATGAAAGCGTTTGTTTCAGCTTTTGATCGAAGGATTCTGCATGGTTTGTGGTTGTGATATGGTATGTTTGGGATTCTGAAAAGCATGTAGCCCACAGTCGGGGGCAACTCCACCAGTAATCCTGAAAATAGGCCAGAACATGGGGTGGGCACAGGTCCTTCATCTTCTCTTTCGTCTGAAAGTATATGTCATCAGTCTCGCATGTTTTCTGTTCATTAAACATGTTTAACACACTATTCAGCAAATTGGGGGCAATTTTCTTTTGTGTCAGCGCCCTCTTCACGGCCATGGATGCATGAAACGAACATAACCTAATCGACACATGAGGAAGGACGGCACGAATCGCAACTAATTCGGCCATGTCTTTGTCAACAAAGATTGTGCTTGTTTTGTCACTGAGGTAGCATTCTGCAAAGAAAGTCAGACAGGACGACAACATGTCGCTTGTTTCTGATGAAACAAACCCATGAAAGACAGGAATTCCCTGCCCGTTTGCATCAATCACTAAAATGTTCAGCAACGCATAATCACATGCATTACACTTGTAGGTTGCGTCCATGATCAGAATCTCTGGGTACTGTTCAAGGCTTTCCATCATGTCCTTTGTAACAAAAGCTAAGTATTTTGCCTCAATCTCATCGATCAACGTTTGAACTTTTTCTGACTCCCCTGCCTCACAGTCTTTGTTGAGCTTCCGTCTCAGGTTGTGAACATCCATTGGCAAAATGGTTTTGTTCTGCTTTACTTTGACGAAGGAAGCAACGTCTTTGGGGCGGATGGATGACAACCCCATAATATCCTGCAGCTGTCCATCATAGTTCGGTCTGCGATTTTCTGGATAGAGTTGAGAAAACTGAAAGAAAGAAACAAGAAAATTGTACATATGCCCATTAATCTTGTCTAATCCACCCATTGACTCTGAAATGTGACCCTCCACCACGGAATGAGTCGCATGTCACCTTTGCATGATTTTCATATTTTTACATTTTCCTAACGTGTTTTTTATGCTCTATCCAGTGGTGAAAACCGTTTTGGAAAAGAGCGAAAACTGTTTGAGTTATAAGCCTGTGACTAAGGTGACCCTCACACTGTTACCATACACTCTCCGGACTTATATCAAGCCTAGCGCAGAACCGCGCGAGGTGACATGCGACTCATTTCGTGGTGGAGGGTCACAAATGAGAACATGATACTTTGATAATGTCATTTTCAGTGTTAAGGCCACAGGCTACACGGGAAGAACAAAAACAAGTAGTTTGGGGAATAACACATCATGATGTCTCTTGGCTGATTTCTGTGCATTCCGAGTCGAAATATTTCGGGTAAAACTTGTGTTGTGGAATTCAGAAAAAAAAGCCAACATAAAACAACTCTGGAAAATAGCAGCCCAACTGTAGTTGCTTGTGGTTGTACGCCATGTTATTTAAAGATGTTTTTAAATAGAGAAAGCATGTGTTGAGAAAACTAGACTTATCTCTATGTCTCTGTTATGATGGTAAAACAGAGAAGACATTTTTAGATCGAGAAAGAATTTGTAGAGAAAACTAGACTTATCTCTACGTCTCTGTTATGATGATAAAACAGTGGTTGATCTTCATTTGCAGAATGGCAGTTGTAGGAGCTGGGTGTGTGAACCATGCAAAAAAAAAGGTGAGATGTGTGCGTGCTTGAATACCAGACCCCCAACCCTTACACGATCAGAGAGAGAGCGAGAAACAGGATAGTTCTAAGAAGGAAAAATAAGCAGTAAGCACGCTCTTTGCTGTGTTTAGGAGAAAGAACGTCGCAGGGTGATGTTGTAATCTCTTGCCTTTCAATATGACGTCATGAGAGAGAGAGAGATTTGAATTGAATTGAAATTTATTTTTACAAGGGTAACAGAATAAGCAATGTATACATGGTGCTGTATGAACATAGCCTTTGGTGCTGTATGAACATAGCCTTTGGTGCTGTATGAACATAGCCTTTGGTGCTGTATGAACATAGCCTTTGGTGCTGTATCAACAGGGCCTTTGGTGCGCTGTATCAACAGGGCCTTTGGTGCTGGATAAACAGGGCCTTTGGTGCTGGATAAACAGGGCCTTTGGTGCTGGATAAAAACAGGAGATGATAACAGTGAACTGAGGGTAGTTGTGTTAAAAAAAATTGCTGTAACAATGCAACATTAACAGGATATATGGTTGCGTCGTCCGAATCCTGTCTGTCATCACATGCAGTCAGTCGAGGGGGAATTTGGAAAATATCGGCCATAAGAGCACATTCACATGGAATTTTGAAAAGGCAGAACATACACCCTGGCTTTTTATAAACTTGATTACGACATGTTAAAATGACATCTGTAATATTTGATAAAAGAGCTAGTCCTGACTTTACTTCAAGAAGACTGGGGCTTACAGCATGTTTCTTTATCCTATATTGACACAACTTTAACTCTTAACGCCCTATAAGGGTTTTAGTAGGTCTTAAGGCTAAATCCCATAAGGATTTGGGAATTTTTGTCAAAAATATGGCTGCTCCACTAAAAAAATCATTAAAAAATGATTTGAGAACAGATTTTGATTTGTTTTTTTGCTATAAGTAAAGGAATGCATACTTGTCAACTTGCAGTGTTGAAATTCATGTTAAATTTTTGTTGATTTTGTGAAAAAAATACTTTAACGGCTTTTTTCAGGTGTATTTTGTAAACAATGTTATTGAATAAATGTAAAAATATTATAAGCATGTGTTTTGTGTGCAATGTGAGTTTTTAAATGTAAAGAACATACAATGGAAGTAAATTCATGCAGATTTGCTCACCTCCATCAAAAAATTATCCAGGTAAAATCCAGGTAAACCAAGGTCACGATTTGAACTCTGTAGTCATATTCACTGTTCATATTTATTGCATCTGTTTGTTTACACACAACTGTTCTTCAAACATCACTTAGTGTTCATAACAGATTGGGGAAATGTCTATGCTGCTTATCATCACATGCAGGAGTTGAAACACAAGTATTGGCCACAGGTATTATCCACAGGTATTGTCCACAGGTAAACTATAAAAAAAAAAATCCTCAAGGTCGGAGTCAGTCACTCAGTGTCACTCAGGTGAACATCTAATTTTCATAACTGTGGAACTGACCGAAACAGCCGTAGTCCTTGCACAGGGCCACACCGCACTTCACACACTCGAACGATGACTGGATCTTGTGTCCTGAAGGGGTGCGACGCGGCGTCTTGGAGCAGACTACACAGTTGCGGAGTCCCCAGGCTGTCTGGATTTTTGTTGGCTCGTGGATTGTAGGCTTCTTCATGGTTGGCCTTTCAACCTCCACATCAAGTGTTGAGTCCCTCTTCCTGCTGCTGAAGTTGTGAATAAGACTCAGGGCAACAGCCAGGTGAAAGTCGAGGTGGTTCAATGGTCTGGGCCGTGGCCCTCCTGGCGCCTCACGCTGCAAGATCCAGGCGTTGAGCATGGAGACATCGCAAACAAACCAGAACAGATACTTCCACCATTTCTTGGCTTTGCATGTTTGCGATTCCGTAGTTGCTCCGCAGTTGGTCGTTCTTGTCCACAGCGTTGAAATGGTCTGTGTATTCCTTGATCGCAATCGGTTTGGGATATGTGACGTCAGGCTGTCCATGGCGTTGTTTTCTGGTGACTTGCGTATCTCCGACTGTGTTTGCTGTGGATAGGAGATTGACCTGACGTTTCTTCTCACACCAGCTCACAGCCATCACTTTTCCTTTCTGCCACTTCTTCATCTGGCCACTGTTCTTGAATTTCAGTGTCTTGATGGCCACTGGTAGCCCTCGCCGATTTTTACGAACAGTTCCACACGCATAAGTTTTTTTGCGCAACAGTATTTCCAAAAGATCAATGGAAGTAAAAAAGTTGTCAAAATACACATGGTGCTTCTTCTTGTAGAAAGGTTCCACAAGCTTGGTGACAACTCTAGTGCTGAGTGGGGCGTTGTCACCAGCTGCGTCCTTGCCTGTGTAGACGTTGAAGTCCAGCAGATAGTAGCTCTCCGAGTCAGCGATAGCCCATGCCTTTATTCCCCATTTGCATGGTTTGGATGGCAAATACTGGAGGAATGAACACCTGCCTTTAAACTTCACCATGGCTTCATCCACAGCCATGTTCTTGTGTGGATTGTAGTGAAAAGAAAACTGTGTCTTGGCATTGTCCAGAAGGGGCCTCACTTTGTGCAGCGTGTCATGCTGTGGGCTGGTTCTTGGAGGGTTTTTAGTTGAGTCATTCAGATGAACGTATTTAGTCAGCAGTTCATATCTGTTCCTTGACATGACATTGGCAATAGTAGGCTGCCTCAGCACAGGTTGTCTGCTCCAGTAGTCCCTGTAGCTGGGCAGTTGAATCACCCCCATCAAAAAGAGGATACCCATGTAGGCCTTGATTTCATCAACTGACGTTTCGAAAGTTTCCGCCCCCTTTTGATGAGCATACAAGTTCGTCTCTTGTACTATTTTCTCAAACATCCGCTCGGGCATCAGTTGATAAAAGTAGTCGATCGGTTTGGCTGTGAAGTCCAATGGTGTTGTTGGCCCAACAGGGCTCTTGAAGTCTCCTTGCTCGAAATCTTCTACAACATCCTCCCAATCTCCATTTTCGTCAACATAGTCATCCGACTCACTTGAAGAAACGTCGAAAGAATCCAAATCAGACAAATCACTCGTATGCACTGTTGAAACCGAAATATCACTCTCAGGGCATCATCGCCAAGTCCAACAGCTCTATTTGCGATTAAATCGTCAATAAGTGCTCCAAACACAAAGTCTCCATCCGAATCGTCAGAGGTGCCGTCCGCCATTATGGCCACAAAAAGTTTCAGAAAAAAATCGCAAAAAACCCCATCAGAAATAGCTTCAGAAACGTTGAAACGAAACCAGCACACGTGTGAGGTAAACACAGGCTATACAGGAAGTGACGACACACTCTCCTTCCGCGATAGAGAGCTCTGCATCCTGTGACATCAGTTTCTATAATTAGACCGTAGCAGGCGCGGTTTCAAGCGGTTCAGGACTACAGCCCACGAGCGGAACCGCGCGGTATAGGACGTTAAGAGTTAATTCATCTTCTTGTAAAAACAAAGCTGTAGCGCATGTCACGATGTGGAAGTGTCTGGTGATCGTTGTCCCTGTATCAAGGAGCATGTCTTGATTGGATTGCCTACACAATTTTGCCATGTCAGCTACTGACATTTCCATAAATGATGTCCAGTCGGTTGTTATAGCTAAATAATCCGGTATGTTAGCCAATTGTGTCGAGTGTGTGGTGGAGTGGTTTGAAGGAACAGTTAGTGTTATTATCTGTAACAGGTCAAAGAGAGCAACTCGGGAAGAAATGGGGATTTGGATTGTAACGTAAAGTTTATGACTATGATACGAGTACATCACCGACACACAAAATAAAAACAATAAAAAGAACATGTAAACAGGTTCTGTGTAATGTTTTAAACAAAAAAATATCTTAATGAGGTAAGGTAAAACCACTATTTACCCCAGCCTGATGTCATCTCTTGCCACTGAGTATGCGGAGGCGGTGTTGATGGCGGCTGAGTGTTAAAGAAGAAGATGTCCTCTTCTTCTTCTTGTTTCTTTTCTACCTTAACTTTCTTCATTTTTGCCTCTTCTCCTTCTGGCGCTGGTCTTTTTGTCTTCTGGGTGCTGGTGCTTGGGATCGGTCTCGTCGTAGACCTGTCCCTTGCGGTCAGACCCTGACAGATGCTAATGTTACTCTTCATTTTGGGTGCAACCCCAAGTAATACAGACAATTCTTCTGGAGACAGGGTAATGCCTGTCTTAGTTGGGAACAAGTTCCCTTCAAAACTTCGTTCATACTTGTGAAAGTGAATCGAGTTTTTCCTTTAAATTTGTAACGCTGGCATACTTTTTAGGTCCTAACTTAATTAAACATTGTTTCTCCATCACGACAAACAACATTGCAGGATCCGACAAGGTTGGTCTGAGCCATCATGAAGAGTAGAGAGTCTTGAACAAAAACAAGCTGTGGTTCTAGCCAACTCAAACTATCAGCTAATATAGCCGATTCATGAATACGAGGTCTGAACAGTCATCGAATGAGTTAGCCATCTACTTAATATGACGATAACAAAAATGTTGTTTTAGTCTTGATTATGATAGTATAGAGTTAGTATTACTCAACCGTCGCAATATAACCTTCGTGGTTGAAAACGACGTTAAACACCAAATAAAGAAAGAAAGAAAGTAGTACTCAAAACCTTTCGATCCTTTTGTTTGATAGTTGGTGTGTATGTAGATTACGTATGACTAAAAATCCAGTAGTTGACAAACTAACGTTCGTAACTCTGTGTAATAGCTGTAGTAATCATACCTAATGACCCTATTTCAACATTTTGACTCTGACTTGTAACACAGCTCAGTCGTCTATACTGATTATATAAAAAACCAAAAAAAAACCGACTTAATTCCTATTTAACTAGATTGTCCATGCGCTGTCTGAAATATGTGCTAACATCATTAATATATTTGTGATTGTTGGCTAGGGCTTGAAATAGTTGTTGTACCTTCTCATTAGTCTTCTGTACATAACTATTCATAAGCTAAAGTTGTGCCTCCTGCCCCTTCTCTAATTTTGTTTCATACCAATACATTTTATTGATATGGGTTTAAAGTGTTTATTTCGCCTTGTGTGGTCAGTCCAAAAAGGCCCGACGCCAAATGAACATAGCCTGTGGTGCTGTATTAACATAGCCTGTGGTGCTGTATTAACATAACCTGTTCGCCTTCACGCGGCGGGAGTGTTTTTACCAAGCTACCCCACCCCTTTCCTTCTCTTCTTTTGTCTTATTTCTGCCTTACCAGTCCTTTCACCTATATTTCCTTCCAAGAAAACTCTTCCTACTATTCCCTGCAGTTTTCCAATTCTTTTCTTGTTGTCTTATTTCTACCTGACTGGATCCATCACCTTTATTTCACTTACCAAAAGTCTTCTTTTCCACATCCTTATTTGTTCCCCCGGACAAGATTTTTAACTTTTTAAAAGAGATCAAGATTTTTTACAAGATTTAAAGTACCAGAAGTGAAAATGATTAATTTTTAGAACCTTCTTTTACAGTGATAGATTTGAATGTAAATAGTCTGAAACGTGGAACTTGCCACATGAAGGGAAAAGAAAATAACTGCATCGGTCTCGAATAGCAGCTAGCATCTGCTGAAGAGACATTAAACCCCAAAAACCAAACCTTATTTCTCTGCACCCCGCATGTCGTAAGAGGCGACTAACGGATTCTGTTCCTCCTTTTACCCTTGTTAAGTGGTTCTTGTATAGAATATAGTCAATGTTTGTAAAAATTTTAGTCAATCAGTATGTAAGAAATGTTTAGTCCTTTGTACTGGAAACTTGCATTCTCCCAGTGAGGTCATATATTGTACTACGTTGCAAGCCCCTGGAGCAATATTTTGATTAGTGCTTTTGTGAACAAGAAACACTTAACAAGTGGCTCTACAGTAGTACCTGCCATATCCGGTCACCCATTAGTCATTGCAAAGGTGACCGCAAATATCAGGTGGCCGTTCATTACAGGCCCCCTCCTCCTAAAAAAAACACCCCAAAAACACGATCAAGTTTTCATGAAGAAAAGAAAGCGATCATCCACGAGCCGCCGATTCATTGTCTCTGTTAGTTTTGCTTTCGTTTATACATCTTAATTATTTGCGTGTTTAACTCGATCGTCCTGGCTAAGCTATTGTTTCGTATGATTCTATGTGTGTTGTTTGGATTATTATATATGTATTTGAGTGTCAGATAAACAAGTGTTTCAAACTCACATCAGCTGTGATCGATCCGGAAGTGACTGCCGTAAATGTACATGTATGCGCATGTCTGTATTTACAGTTTGCGCATGCGTAAGTATTCATGTCGTCTGCTCGTGCTGTGCCGTCTGTGCACACAACACACACACACACACACACACACACAAAACACACACACACACACACCACACACACACACACACACACACACACACACACAAGCTGGATATTAATGATTCAAGCACTTTAAGTTTGATACTGAAGGAAGCAACCAAATACATCTATTCAAACAAACAAAAATGGAAAAAGCAAAATCTCAGTGTAAATGTCATTCTTCACGGATGCCTCGTTGTCGCCACAACGACAGTCATTCCAAACGCTGGCGTTTGTTGAAGAAGCTGTCCAGCGTGGACTGCTTGGTCTGTGCAACAAACTTCACTTTCTGCACTTCATGCGCCACAGACTCCATCAAGTTAAATATGTCTGGATTGCTGTGATCTGTCGCAAAGCCGCGAAAGTGACAAGTGGCCGTTAAGTGGCCGCTCCTGTCGAGTAAGAGGGGCACCTTAGGGCAAAAATCAGTGACCGTTGACCGCGTCAGACAGGTTAACGGCCATTAAGAGTCAATTATAGAAGGAAAACTCATTAGTCATGGGAAAGCTGGCTGCTCCGGGCAGGTTCACGCCCACGAAAGGGCCGGAAATGGAAGGGACTACTGTATCCCATCTCCCCCCTTTCCCCTATCCTATCTCCCCCGTCGCGATATAACCTTCGTGGTTGAAAACGACGTTAAACACCAAATAAAGAAAGAATTAACATAACCTGTGGTGCTGTATTAACATGGCCTGTGGTGCTGTATTAACATGGCCTGTGGTGCTGTATGTACAGCCTGTGGTGCTGTATGAACACAGTCTGTGGTGCTGTAAGTACATAGCCTGTGGTGCTGTATGTACATAGCCTGTGGTGCTGTATGTACATAGTCTGTGGTGCTGTATGTACATAGCCTGTGGTGCTGTATGTACATAGCCTGTGGTGCTGTATGTACATAGTCTGTGGTGCTGTATGTACATAGCCTGTGGTGCTGTATGTACATAGCCTGTGGTGCTGTATGTACATAGCCTGTGGTGCTGTATGTACATAGCCTGTGGTGCTGTATGTACAGTCTGTGGTGCTGTATGTACATAGCCTGTGGTGCTGTATGAACACAGTCTATCCCTTTTCCTCATCCTCTTGAGGATTTTTCGTTGAGTTTCTCCTGCATCCTCACTCATTTTTTAAAATTCATTAATGGTATACTCCATTTTGCGCTGGTTCTTTATTGTCTTGAGTTCCGCCATCACGGCGGTACTATCCTCTTGCTGTCTTATTTCTTTCTGCCTGACTTGGCAAACAAACAAACAGCCTGCGGTGCTGTATCAACATAGCCAGTGGTGCTGAATCAACATAGCCTGTGGTGCTGTATGAACATAGCCTGTGGTGCTGTATCAACATAGCCTGTGGTGCTGTATTAACATAGCCTGTGGTGCTCTATTAACATAGCCTGTGGTGCTGTATTAACATAGCCTGTGGTGCTGTATTAACATTGCCTGTTTATCAAAATATTTGTAATAGTGGGACCGGGGCTAAAAATGTATTTCCTTTACATCAACCACACACATATTATTCTTCAACGCTGCCTTACCTTTGTTTTTTGAAGATTTGGCTGACTGGCTGGAGGAGTTGTAGGCTCGGGTTTCTTTCTTTTTTGGGTCGAAAGTTCCTTTTCTGCGTGTAAAATATAAAACATGTTGTAAGAAATTGCGCGTTGAGAGGTAATTTTAACCGTAGAAATGTGAAGAATGTGATATCTTACAAAGTCTTGTCCTAAAAAGAAAAATTAAATATAAGTTTAATGCGAAGGCAATGGTGTTGTTTTTCCCCCCACGATTGAGAGTATCGATTAGAGCTTGATGTTGTTCTGCGTTCAAATACAACGTCGATGATGCTGACATCCTTTCTTTCATCCCGCGTTGCGCCGTTTCTTCTTCTTCTTCCCATTCATCAATATCACCGCTTTCGCCATACGGAAACTGCATGGTGGTGGTGGTGGTGGTGGTGGTGGTGGTGGTGTACTTTTTTTGTCGTCGTTTTGGCGACTTAAGACCCATTTAGGTAGCCAGTCCACAGTGACTGGTGACTTACCATGTGATTGGCTACTTATCGGGTGACGGGTTACTGAACCCTTTTTGTGAAAGGTTACTTATTTTGTGACTTGTTACCTCGATGTGACCGGCAACTTGGTACATGTGCCATTTTTTGTTGTCCGTCTCTATGAAGGCAAATTATTCGGTGAGGAATCTTGCACACAATCATTTCGATTCGAGCACTTTGCGTTTTGCTTCAGCGATTTTTCTGTGTTCAAGCCTAACCCGGTAATACAATTGCCTCTTTGTGTATCTCGAGAACAGATCCTGAAATCCAACACCTGCATCCCTGATCTGATCCATCACGTCTTCACATCGTATTGGCTGTTTGTCTGACAAACGTTTTTCAATCAGAGGCCAGCAAGACCGTTTAACGCGTTCACGATCCTCGCAAGTTCCCGCAGTGGGGCACTGCGGTTATGAAATTAAAGGCCCCTCCTGTTTTTGGAACCGCAGGAGCTTTCTAGTTTGCTGTTAGGTAGATTTTTGGTTCCTCTTTCCTGTCATGCTCTCTTTTTCTTCATGAATTCTTTTCTTTTTTCTGCCTTCTTGCTCATTCACCTGTATTTTTTCCAAAAATCTCTTCTCTTGCCGCTTGTCTCGCGATTCATGTATAGTTTAATCTGTTAGTGTTCTGATGTAAGTCCAGCAGTAGATAGGTTAAGCCTATTTTAACATACTGGAAACTGGTAATCTTCCAGTAGGTATTAATTTAGTTTTACTAAAGCCTGCTGGGACACAAGTAATGGGTTAGTGCATTTGTAAACAGGAATCGCTTGACAAGTGGCCCCCTTCATCCCCCCCTTCCTCGTCCTGATATGGCTCTGCGTAGTCGGCTGGAGGTTAAGCAACAAATAAACAAACAAACAAATCCTCGCAAGTGTCTTTGTACAGTTTGTTTAACAAATATTTAAAAGGTGATCCTTATTTTTTTTAATCTGTAGAAACAAGTACCGTAAAAGTCGACCTATAAGACGCACCTGAGTATAAGCCGCACCCCCCGATTTTTAACAAAAAAACAGTAAAATCCATACACAAGCTGCTCCGGCATACAAGCCGCGTCTAGAAGCAAAGTTCAAGTCAAGAAACATCGAAAGTCAACGAAAAAAAACCACATGTGCTTGCCCTTGAGTTGCTGTAAGATTTTAAGATGACTTATGTAAATTCTGGAGGATGTAATTTTGGTGCTACAAAGAACCGACGCGCTCACAAAACAAAACGAACACTAGAACTGGAAAATTAATTAAAGTTTTATTGTGGATATGGTCATACTTGTCAATGTCATAGTAATCCGGAATCAGCTCATAAAATCAATATATAAAAAGCTAAACATAAACATATGGAGAGCTAAGTAACCTATATAGGAGCGTGGCGGAAAAACTGATCTAAGTTTAGAATGTGAATTAAAGCTAAAATGTGAAGTAGAAATGACTAGCTTGAGTGAGAGTGCAGAACAGTAGAGTGTGAAGCGTGGAGCATGGAGCGAGAAGCGCGGAGCGGTGGAACATGGAGCGAGAAGCGCGGAGCGGTGGAAACTGATAGAAAGAAAAAACTAAACTTAGAATTCGAAACATCAAACTAAACATCAAAGGTGTCCTAAAAACATAAACATCAAAGATGGACGTCAAAATGGCGGCCGAAACAAGATGGCGGCAAATCAATAAAAAAAATCACCAAAGCTATCATGAACACCAAGACAAAATATGTTAGAAAACCCTACATAGAATAAACGTAGGACACACTAGGCTAACTAAACAAGAAACAACACGCAGTGAAAGGAAAGCTGACCAACATTACAGGACGGAGAAATACAAATACGACTCGCGAACATGAACCAAAATCTTACAGAAGGTTAGCAAACAAAAACTGGCTTAAAGTCAAATCATAATAAACCAGAACAGTCTCAGCTCTTCCCTTGCATAGATATAAACGTAAGACAAAGAAACGGAAAGAAGACAAAGAAACGGACAGAAGACACAGAAACGGAAAGAAGTCATAAACAAAGATTCGAAACGAAAATTACACGAATTCGGTAAATAAGAGCAACAAGGAGTCAGAAATGGATACTCGCCTTTGACAGCATCAATATAACCTAAACAGGCTCAAGGCGAGCAGCTAAAACAGAACATTACAAATTAACTTGAAAACTGGTCCCAGGAACAGAGCAAAACCCTATCTATACTAAAACACATGTAGTTCCCTGAACGGCTTCCCAACAAGTGACAACGAATACAGGCTATCCACCACAGAGGTGAACTAAAAGTTACTACGCGTTACTACGGTTTTACTGTTGCAAAGCATGCGTCCCGTGCTATCCGGGGAAAATCTCCAGAGGCTAGCATGGTCCAGCGTGAGCCATACAGGCACATGAAATTAATATCAGAAAAACGCCGGCCACACTCGTTTATAAATTTGTTCGTTACAATATTTAACGTCAGTAAAACAAAGACAAAGGACGCTCATACCTAAAAATAAAAAAAATAAAAGATAAAGAGCGAGCTAGACCCGCACGCGAACCTACAGAGGTGGCTGCAAAATGGGAACAAATAGGGGCAAAAGTAAGATAAGATAATAAAAGTGAAAGAACAAAAAGGGGAAGCCACCACCACGGAAAGTCGTATGCGAGTCAAGCTAGAAGCATGACTAAAAAACACAAGCAAAACAAAAAGAATCTAGATACACAGAAGGCTCCTTAGCAGGGGCATTCACATTCCCCCCTCGAAGACATCTTAGTCTTTACAAAAGTCGACATAAAAAATCAACAACAAAAATCATCGAATACATACGTGGTTCAAAAACAAAATCCGAAACATTACAGAATCCTTTTGGCATTATCCAAAACGTAGCTGTTCGAAACGCACTCTCATACGTGGTTCAAAATACAAAAATCCGAAACGTTACAGAATCCTTTTGGCATTATCCAAAACGTAGCTGGTCGAAACGCACTCTCTATGAGTCTCAATCTAAAAAATCACACGTGTTCTTTCAACAAATGTAACATCATATTTCGTCGGTCCGTCACTGTCAACATATCGTGTCAACATTATTCTTACACCTTTACATAACCCGCAACTCAGTATGAAAGACTGTAGTCGCAACCTACAAAAGAATACAAAAGAAAAACATCTTCAGTCTTCTTAATCATAAGCACAGGCATCCGCACGCGGGAAGGACTAAACAAACCGATTCATTAAGCGCTTGCCTCTGCCAAGAGCTTTCGTTCCAAAATGCGGAATCAAAAACATATATACGAAAAGGAGAAAAACCACAAAGTCACAAAAAATATTTGCATTAAGACGAAATTTTCTCCCCAAATCAAAACAGCGCCACCTGTCAAAAAAGGCGAACGGATTACGTCAGACCAAAACATGCACAAACGGTCTGTCGAAACAGCAAAGTTCACTGGAAAAGTCATTGGGTGTCCGGGTCTGCCTTCACCAGCACGGTCAGCTTAGAGATGGGGCGCCAGTAGTAGAAAGTGGAATGGCTCGTCTTCGAGGTGACCTTGACAGTCTTCAGCTTGCAGGTTCGCACGAGTCCATCGTCGCTGGGGCGAACCTCCATCACGAGTCCCAGAGGCCAATCTGCTCTGCATACGGCTTCGTCACGTAGCACGACGACATCTCCGACAGCAACGTTTCGTTTGGGAAGAAGCCACTTTCTTCTTCGTCGTGGTCGTCTTCGTTGTGGTCTTCTTTGTACTAGTCTTCTTTGTACTGGTCTTCTTCGTCGTGGTCTTCTTCGTCGTGGTCTTCTCAAAATCCTTTCCATGGCATGGAGGGGGTCGGAGATGCTGGGTTCGGCGAGTGTCGTGCGATATACGGAAGTGACTGATTCACCTTCGTACTCGCTTAGCCAATGTTCTGTTATAGACACGTGCATCACGTCATGGACAGACTGTTTTGGCGACACTTGTCCCAGTATCGTCCAACCCAACGGTGTGAGAACGGCGTATGGGTCTCCCTTGATGACTCTCTCTGGCATGAATAGCTCTGCATGATCGTAGCCAATCAACAACCCGGGAGTGCAGCCTTCGAGCAATGGGGGAATCTCGCTGGCAATATGGCTCAAATGCTTGATGTTACGAGCGGTCTCTGATGTTGGTATGTTCTCAGTGTCATTGGTGAGATGGTCCGTCGTGTAGAGCGTTTTCAGGTTGTGGGAAACATTGGAGTTGAGGCCCTTGACGCACAATCCGGTCACTCTCTGACATTTGATATGAGTGTTCTGAGAAGTCATAGTGTTCAGCCTCAATGACGCTGGCTCAGAATGAGTGTTCAGCTTGTCACTCAAAGATTCAGTAACGAAGGAGATGCAAGACATGGTGTCAAGCAGCGCGTATGTCGTATGCTCTACCGTGGGATTCTCTTTCGTCGAAACTCTGACCGGAACAATCATGGTAGCTCTGACTGGTCTGTCTGACTTGTTGGTCGTCGCGAATGCTGATCCAGAGGCAGAAACGCGGGCATCTTGACTGATACAGACAAACCTTGAAGAATCTGGCGGTCCCCGTGCATTCCGTTGCTGATTGGGAATCTTCTTCCTGTAGCTAGGCGCTCCATGCAGCATAGTGAGATGTGGGCCTTGGCACTTGTCGCATATCGCCCTGGTAGTGCAGTCTACACTTCTATGGTCAGTCTTTCTGGCACAGGAGAAGCACAAGGACGTTTCGTACATGAAGTGTTTCCTGTCCTCAACGGGAATCTCATCGAACCTCTGGCATCTGAGTAGAGGATGAGAAGAAGAGCTGGTCGGAAAACGAACGGTACAAAAGGGACAGACTTCGTCGCAGTTCGTACTCAGGACAGTTTTAGCGTGGTGCTGACATCTGTCACACTCTTGACATGCAGATGTAGTAGAACAATCCGTACTGTACGATGTTTTCTTGGAGACTGCTGAACTGGCGGTCTGTGAGGTGGAAGAGGCGGTAGCTTTGCTGGAGGAGAAAAGGGGCTCGCAAAGGATGTCTGCCTCTGTCTTGATGAAAGCTGACAACTCCTCAAAGGTAGGGTAGCGTCTCTTCTCGTTCTTGGTCTTGTTTACTTTCCGCACCCAGTTTCTCACCAACCAATCTGGAAGCTTGGTCATGAGTGTCTTGTGATAGGCTGGGTCTTCAAGATTCTGTAGCTGGCCTATCACTCGGCTCGCCACAAGGCATTGTCCAAGAAAGTCCGAGAAGGCGCGAAGGGCTTGTCCATCTTTGGGTTTGATTACCGGCCATGCATCTAGTTTCTCTCGGAAGGCTCTGGCAACGACGAAAGAACTGCCGAATCTTTCCTCCAGCGTCTGAAGGGCCTGCTGATAGGCCTGAGCATCCCTGATCAGAAAGAGTCCCTTGACCGCATCCTTCGCCGGACCGTCCAAGTACTTCTCCAAGTAGAGGAGCTTTTCCTCTGCAGAAACGCCCTGCCGCTCAATCAAAAGAGTGAATGAGGACCTCCAGAGAGGGTACGTCAAAGGATCTCCTGAAAAAGTAGTGGGCTCCTGCGTCGGTAACCTGTTGATCAGGAGAGCCTCAGCTAGAGTACGAGCTAGGGCAGAACCCTCGGAGAGCGCTGGCTGGCCTTGCCTCTGAGGAAGGTATGCATCTTGCCCGTAGTAGACGTCTGAAGGGCCCGTGACCGGAGCCTCTTGAAAACCATGCTGTGTGTAGTCAGTGTCAGGAGCAAAGCTTGCAGCGTGGTCATATTGCTGCGTTTGCATGGGAGGATGCATAACAGAAGGCCCATATGCAAAACTTGGCACATAGGTCGGAGACTCTCGGGAGGTCATGGCAGGAAAAGGACCAGGGAAAGGCCCGGGAAAAGGTCTCGCTGATGGATTGAGGGATTTGTGAGGGAAACGGGAAGGCGCGTAGATCTGGCGAGGACGATCTTCGTGGCTTGGAATCTCAGCTTTGACAAACTGAGGCCGAAAGGAGGTCGCGAATTGGCCTCCGACTCTTGTCGTCATCGTGGTGGCTGTAGTCATCGTCGTAGTGGTAGGAGCCGTGGCTGTGACCGCTGCTGGAAGTGGGTGAAAAGCGGAGACAGGTTGGGCAAGGGTCCTGGAGATGCCTCGAAGAGTGTCGCGGATATCCTCGGCGGCCGACTGGAGATGCGAAGGGGCATAAGCCCTGACCTCCGTGGGCTGCTGAAGTGGCGGGAGTCCAGGCTTGGCTGCCGCAGGCTGATGTTGCCCAGAGACGAGGGTGTTGGCTGCCGGCTGATGACGCGGGCGGGCGTAGGTGTCGGCTGTCGCAGGCTTATATGTATCTTATATGTGCTGTGTGTGCCTATCATACCCTACCGCCACATCTCCTTTGCTCTCTGAGTGTGTACCTACATGCAGGGGGTTGTGAGTACCTAGGTACCTATCAATGGGGCTGTCACGAGGTAATTGGGGCATGAATCTTTCTCTAGCCCTTTGCTGGTCTTCTATGTCAGTTTTAAGGATCTTAAAAACGTCATGCTCTTCTTGCATCTTGCCTTCTCTCTCCACCCTCTCTAGTGCAGTCTTAATTTCCTTTTCTTTTTTCTTCAAAGCTAACCTTTCATCTTGAGCTTCTCTCTCGAAACGAGCGCACTCTCTTTCCATCTCTGCCTTCTCTCTTTCCATCTCTGCCTTCTTCTCAGCAGCTAAAGCTATGGTCCTAGAAGCCTTCTCCTCTAAAAGCAAAAGAGTCTCTTCTTGTCTGGCCCTTTCATCTGCGACCATTTGCTGGGACCTAAATCTCGCTGCGCTAACCGCCAAAGAAGCATCTAGAGAAACCTCTCTAGCACCTCCAGAAGCGACTGTGGAAGTCAAGTCCGAGCTGGAGGCGTACGGGTCTAACTTGGGAAAGAGTCTGTGATATTGTTCTTTGAGCGTCTCCGTTTGCATGTGCATATCGCTCAGATCCTCTTCTATAGCTACATCACTTTCAGCCACTTGACAAAGCCTCGAGTTCGCTACATTTAGCTCGTCTAGGTGCTCACAGAGGAGTATCTTATGAACTTTAAGGACTCTCCTTTTGTCTGGTGTTTCCCTAAAGGCTGTGCACAACTCGCTGATCATATTCTTATGAGCTCGGCTTATGGCCCAGTACTTGTCTGACAGTTCCCTCACCTCAGCATTAAGTCTAGCCCTAACAATGGCGGGGCCTCTTTCTTCTCTACTTCGTTGAGCGAGATGCTCTGCACTTGCAGCCTGTTGAGAAGGCTCAGTACCTAAACCTTCCTGTCTAGGAGAATGTTCAGCTTGAGGGGGAATGTTATCTGAATTCAAAGTGTCTTGGGTCTGAGAGGGTTCAACTAGAGGCTCGCCCTGAGCGCCATCATGGTCGCCTTCATTCTTACGACTATCAGTGTCCGAAGCAAAATGTTCATCCCTTTCTAACTTCAAAGTGTAAGGGGATAGCTCGGCACTCTCATGAGAAGGTAATTTCTCATCCATACTTTAAGTCAAGTGAAAACGTAGAGGTTAACAAAGACTTGCGAAATATAGAGAAACAAAATTCAAAACGGCACACCTCGGGTCACTCACTAGAGGGGAAGAAAATACGAAGTACGAAGTGTGCAATGCTATGGTCAACAAACCTAAAATAATGCCTAAGTTGCTCTGCTCTGGGCCCGACAAAATAAATTAAAATATTGTTCGCTAGATACGAAACACAGTTCCTTTAAGACAAAAGGTTCATGATCTCTTCACAAGATTCGTAAGGATAAGAAGTTCAAAAGTCAGTGGCCCTAATCACAGGCCTACAAAAGTTCATAAAGTTCTTTGTCGAAAACAATCCAAAATGTTCCAAAAAATATCAAAGTTTCCACTGTGCTTGCCCTTGAGTTGCTGTAAGATTTTAAGATGACTTATGTAAATTCTGGAGGATGTAATTTTGGTGCTACAAAGAACCGACGCGCTCACAAAACAAAACGAACACTAGAACTGGAAAATTAATTAAAGTTTTATTGTGGATATGGTCATACTTGTCAATGTCATAGTAATCCGGAATCAGCTCATAAAATCAATATATAAAAAGCTAAACATAAACATATGGAGAGCTAAGTAACCTATATAGGAGCGTGGCGGAAAAACTGATCTAAGTTTAGAATGTGAATTAAAGCTAAAATGTGAAGTAGAAATGACTAGCTTGAGTGAGAGTGCAGAACAGTAGAGTGTGAAGCGTGGAGCATGGAGCGAGAAGCGCGGAGCGGTGGAACATGGAGCGAGAAGCGCGGAGCGGTGGAAACTGATAGAAAGAAAAAACTAAACTTAGAATTCGAAACATCAAACTAAACATCAAAGGTGTCCTAAAAACATAAACATCAAAGATGGACGTCAAAATGGCGGCCGAAACAAGATGGCGGCCGAAACAAGATGGCGGCAAATCAATAAAAAAAATCACCAAAGCTATCATGAACACCAAGACAAAATATGTTAGAAAACCCTACATAGAATAAACGTAGGACACACTAGGCTAACTAAACAAGAAACAACACGCAGTGAAAGGAAAGCTGACCAACATTACAGGACGGAGAAATACAAATACGACTCGCGAACATGAACCAAAATCTTACAGAAGGTTAGCAAACAAAAACTGGCTTAAAGTCAAATCATAATAAACCAGAACAGTCTCAGCTCTTCCCTTGCATAGATATAAACGTAAGACAAAGAAACGGAAAGAAGACAAAGAAACGGACAGAAGACACAGAAACGGAAAGAAGTCATAAACAAAGATTCGAAACGAAAATTACACGAATGACAGCATCAATATAACCTAAACAGGCTCAAGGCGAGCAGCTAAAACAGAACATTACAAATTAACTTGAAAACTGGTCCCAGGAACAGAGCAAAACCCTATCTATACTAAAACACATGTAGTTCCCTGAACGGCTTCCCAACAAGTGACAACGAATACAGGCTATCCACCACAGAGGTGAACTAAAAGTTACTACGCGTTACTACGGTTTTACTGTTGCAAAGCATGCGTCCCGTGCTATCCGGGGAAAATCTCCAGAGGCTAGCATGGTCCAGCGTGAGCCATACAGGCACATGAAATTAATATCAGAAAAACGCCGGCCACACTCGTTTATAAATTTGTTCGTTACAATATTTAACGTCAGTAAAACAAAGGACAAAGGACGCTCATACCTAAAAAAAAAAAAAAAATAAAAGATAAAGAGCGAGCTAGACCCGCACGCGAACCTACAGAGGTGGCTGCAAAATGGGAACAAATAGGGGCAAAAGTAAGATAAGATAATAAAAGTGAAAGAACAAAAAGGGGAAGCCACCACCACGGAAAGTCGTATGCGAGTCAAGCTAGAAGCATGACTAAAAAACACAAGCAAAACAAAAAGAATCTAGATACACAGAAGGCTCCTTAGCAGGGGCATTCACAACACACACACACAAAAACGAACCGGCTAACTTGTCAGTTTTGCACTTTACTTTCAGCATCAGATGTTGAGTGATTCACAGAACTCTGGACTATCAAACTGTCCTCTCGTCCTGCACACAGCACCTGTAGTTAGTTCTGTATATCACTCAACATCTGATGCTGAAAATCCGCTGAAGTCGGACTCCTCAGTGTCGGAGATAAACAAGTTCAGAATGGCTTCTGGCACAGAGTCACCGGAAGTGTCACTCTCGGCCCCACTGTCAGTGGCTGTCGTGTTGTCTGTCGCGTCGTCTGCTCCAGTGATGATCTCAGCCTTTCTGAAGCCGTTGATGATCGTTGACTTTTTGACAGCATCCCAAGCTTTCAGGACCCACTGGCACACATCTGCAAAGGTTGCTCTACGCATGCGGCCAGTCTTTGTGAATGATTTCTCGCCATCCACCTCTCCCACTCATCCCTCATCACCACTTTGAAGGGCCGGTTCACACTGATATCGAGGGGTTGCAGGTACTTTGTTGTGCCACCCGGGATGATAGCGATGATGGAGTTGGTGGCAGTGACTGACTTTTTGACCTTCTCAGTGATGTGTGCACGCATGCTGTATATGACTAACAGAGCTTTAGTGCGACGGAAGAAACCCCCTGGCGGGCCCACTACCTGTGAACTGGGCGATGCTGAAAAAGAAGGGCGGCTTACGAAGAATTTGGGCTAGCCGTGAACCGTACTATCGTCATGACTAAAGTACGTAAACCGTCATTCATTGGTTCGTAAACCATCAGGTAAACCTTGGTTCATTGGTTCATAAACCATCAGCCATAAGTGCTCTATGCCCTTTTTTACCCTCTGCAGGGTCAGAAACTTCGAGATTTCTAACTTTTTTGACCACTTGGACAGCTAGTTACCAGCAACCCTGCTGACCCTAACCCCTGGTAACATGAGTTAGGCCAATGTCAACACGAACACCCTAACCCTGCGGAAGGTAAGTTTGAAGTTAGAGCGAACGTAAACCGCCCTTCAAGGGAAATAACTCTTACCAAAGGGAAGCAACTGTGACTTTGGAGCTAGTTACCAGCAACCGTGCTGACCCTAACCCCAGGTAACATGAGTTAGGCCAATGTCAACACGAACACCCTAACCCTGCGGAAGGTAAGTTTGAAGTTAGAGCGAACGTAAACCGCCCTTCAAAGGGAAACAACTCCTGTCAGGGTTAGCTTAGGCAAGTGGAGCTGCAAATCCTGGCGGGGAACACTGAATTTGTTTGCCTTTAAACGACTCTCTATGTCTTTCACATACCCCAACAACAAAAAATAATAATAACCCCCATAGCAATAATAACATAACACAATGAAGAATAGGTGACAAAAATAAAAGAGTTGAAAAAAAGGCGCTCAGTTTGGTGTTAAATTCTCTGTGGTGTAATAGTAACACACTGGCAACCCCTCTTGTAATTCACAAAGCATTTCTATTTTTAATTACACTGGTTTTAGAATGATATGTATTTGGAAGATAAATTAACAGATGCAAACAAGCAAATAAAATAAAATTGCCTAACCCTAACCCTGGAAAGGTAACGTGCGGTTATACTAGTAAACTGTGCTTCAGTGAGCACTCATTGAAGCATGGTTTACTTGTCGTAACGCCAGTTACCTCAGTCTAACCCTAGCCCTGGAAAGGTAATTTGGGTTAGACTAGTAAACCATGCTTCACTGAGCACTATCAGAAAATTTTAATCACTCATAGCAATGTGGATATACATGTGATTTTGTGCAAACTTGTAAAAAAGGAAGCGCAATGGTCGAAATGAGTTTTTTCTTGTGCAAGGGTTACAGAGAAAATGCCTATTGGATGAGTTTTCACGTTTTGAAAATGGAAGAATTCATCAAGTGGTCCAATGAAGTATGGTTGACGGTGCGTAACGTAGTTTACACGAACTGAAGAATAGGGTTAGGATTTTGAAAAATTCGAGAAAAAAAAAGTTTGGATTTGAGGAGGATGAAACTTACACCACATGTAGAACACATTGGAAGGCACAATATGGTGCAATTTCGAAGGAATTCATCCAGAAATAAACAAGTTATAGTTAGGGTTAGGGTTAGGGTTAACCCTTTTTTTGTTCAAACCCTAAGTTATGAAATTTTAGGTGTTGTAATTTTGACTGATGATACATTTTATGGATAACTAAGACATATGTGAATTTCAAAAGGCTAACTTTGTAAACAAAAAAGATATGAGCTGCCGAAAAAAAAAATGTGATTGACAATCACGACCAAAGTTATAAAGGGATTACTTCCATATTTGGGACAAAGGTAGCCAACGAGCATATGTTTGCAATACGGAAATATGAAAGGACTTGAAATGTAAACAAAAAAGTTAGGGCATATTGAAAGTTATTGCAAAATTTTTATGGCAGAAAATGAAAGTTCATATGATAACTAAGGTTTTGGTGCAAGAAAATCCAAAAAAAGTTAATAAACAAAAAAGATACAAGCAAAACAAATGTTGTCAGATTTGTCATAACAATAAACCTTAAGAAGGTTTACGTTTTTTTAGCCTTCGTTACCTAGCCCAGGGTTAGAAAAGAAGCATAGATCATTAGACGGTTTACGACCATAGCGTTGTCTACCTTCATAGGGTTATGATTTGAAAAATGTCTGTAACACATTTATTTCTTTATCAATTGATCTGAAATTTTAGGACCAGTTGTTAGACTTCATTGTCCATCTTTTTGTCTCTAAATGTTATGGCAAATTGTTAATACGTAGCATTTGGTGTTCATATTCTGCCAAAAAGGTCCTCTGCCTTTTCAAAGAGCGTTACCTGAAATGAAAATGCAGGATCTTATAGGGTTAACTTCGGTTCCATTTAAAGTAGAGCTATGAAATTTGGCATGCATGCTCTATGAGGTATACTCTATATACATGCAAAATTTCAAAGTGATATCTTTTCAAATGACAGAGATATTAGGATGTTTTGGATGGTAATTGGAAACAGAAATGGCGGGAATGGCATAAAATCGTTGTTTTGGGACCAATCTCTTTCTGCTTTTGCACAAAGGTGTATAATTAAAAAGAGTTCAATCATGTAAAGTGTCATTATTGTATGTTTATAAACAAGTGATTTATGATAATTAATTTAGTGACCAACAAACACGGTTAACGGTGTAGCCAGAGTTACCTGACCAGGGTTAGGTTCAGGAAAATGAAGAGAAAAAAATGATAGAAAATCAGGATATGCTTTGATGTTCTCGAAACTTTGCCATATGGTTTGTTCTCCCCATCCGTACAAAACCTGATAAGTGCATGTTGGTAGCTTCATAAAGTCAGAAATTGGAAAGGAAAAGCAAAGTGTAAAAATTACACAATTGCTTTTAAATCAAAAAAAAAATATGAAAGCTTGACGCAGAGGATGACAACCCTGCATGCTAGTTTTAATTATGATAACGTACTACCATGCAAAAATTCAGTGAATTTGGATAGTAAATAAAGAAAATGACCATGTCATTTTTAGAAAATTGTGCTAAGTCCAATGTAGTAGAAGAACTTAAAACGGTTAACGGTGTAGCCCGAGTTACCTGACCATGGTTAGGTTCCTGAAAATGAGGGGAAAAAAATGATAGAAAATCAGGATATGCTTTGATTTTCTCTGAACTTTGCCATATGGTTTGTTCTCCCCATCCGTACAAAACCTGATAAGTGCATGATGGCCCGGTAGCTTCATAAAGTCAGAAATTGGAAAGGAAAAGCAAAGTGTAAAATTTCAACAATTGCTTTTAAGTGAAAAAAAATATGAAAGCTTGACGCAGAGGATGACAACCCTGCATGCTAGTTTTAATTATGATAACGTACTACCATGCAAAAATTCAGTGAATTTGGATGGTAAATAAAGAAAATGTACTTTCTCTTTCTCTGCACCTAAAGTATGGAATACTTTACCTTTCCAAATTTGCCACAAACCATCCACCGCCTCCTTTAAGAGTGCTCTGAAGACGCATCTTTTCCGTCAATATTTCAGTTGATAGTCCTCCATGATGTGTTTGATTGAGGGGGACTGTTCCTCAATTTATTTTCCCTTGGCATGCTATCCTTCCACTGTATCTCTCCTATGATGGACAGCTGTTTGTGTTTGTTTGTGTGTGTGTATGTGTGTTATGTGCGTAAGTGTGTGTTCATTACGTTTTGGAATAATGTACATTTCGTGATTATTTTTTTATCTTGTTTTATATGTTATGTTGATTACGGAGTGCGCATTTCTAGTATTTTAAAGACTGCTGTTGTTGTTGTTGTTATCTGCTTTTGTGAAGCGGGATGTTTTCTGACGTTTTGCTGGAGTTATCTCGCTATATAAAACATGTGTATTATTATTATTTAAGTTATTGAGACATCCCGGTGCACTAAGGGATTTATAGAGCAAATCGAGAAAATTCATTATTGAACGAAGCGCATAGCGCTGAGTTCAATAATTATTTTCGAGATTTGCTCTATAAATCCCTTAGTGCACTGGGATTGTTTCAATAACGATATTGTCAGTACCGCCATAGAAAAAAGAAGATTCCAAGCGCACATTTTGCAACGCGCATTTGAATAGGCATAACTGTGTGGTCAGGTCGTGTACAGTAAAGATCTACTTTTGTGTGGGGTGTCTCAAGTGTGTCGTGCTTTCGTCGCACGCATTTTAACTTGATTTCTGTTGGTAAATTCCAGTGTAGCGTTAATCTGAACAGTGATGATCTTTCAGAGAGACCTCATTTGAACTCGGAGAAAGGGCTGTGCTCTTCATTATTTGCGATTCGAAACCTCCAGTCGAGCTTCGACGGATTGACTGTGCGGAGTGACTCCCCTTGAATTGACTCGAAGCCGCGGGACTCGACGGTTCGCACATTTTCAAAACAAATGTGGCATATTTCTCGTGTTATATCTTCAGCCATCGGGGAGTCTGATACTAAATATGAACGGTAAGAATGCTCTGAACCCTACACGTATTATATCCCCATCGTTTTTTCGTTCACATTTGCCCAACATGTTAATTTGCTGAGCGGGGTTTATGTCGTCTGCTAGGGCAATCAAACCACTGCATGCAGTCTGCACTGACTGAGTCTGCACGCACGAGGCACGCTGGTAATAAGTCTTATAATGGTAAGAACGTTCTGAACCCTACACGTTTTCGATTACGATTGTTCTTGCCTTGAAATAATAATTCGGAAACCATTCATTTACTGAACTGATGCAGTCGTATTTCAGTGTAGTCAGTGCGGCTAAGTATTCATGACAAAGTCGATCGAGTCAGTCTTCCAAACTGGTCTAGCTGGTACGTTATCGGAATAACACTTGTGTTTTCTGCTAGCGGGTGGGAATTTTATATTAACTCATCATTTGGTAATGTGGATGATAAGCTACATGCCACTAACACGATGAGAAGAATCTATGCAAGTCGGCGAGAATTAGATGAAACTGACACAGCGGCTTCTATTTTTAGATCAGTGGCAGCCGCACTGTGGCACAGGCACATGCAATCTGTCAGAAAAAAACCCACTTCTGCTTTAATTGAGAAGCAGGGAATTTATGGTCATTTGGTATTGTGGAGAATATAAGCTACATGTCAGTAATTAATTCTGAGGATGAGAGCACAGTCTTGCTTAGGTAAAGGGCGTAAGAATACGCTCTGTGGAAAAGTTAGCGCACTCCAAGAGTGCGCTAACAGTTTTAGCGCATCGCCATTAGCCAATCAACTGGTTCACATCAGTCATGTGACACCAGTACTTACTGACAATTATTATTATTATTATACAAGCACATGTGTGCAGGCATATGTATGCCCACACACATACAAGCACACGCATACTTACCAGCACAGAATCTCATATGCACACCGGCATAATAGAGAGGGAGGTTGTTGTTGTTGTTGTTGCGTTCCTGAGCTCAACACTCTCAGGTCACCCTAAGGGGTGGAGGATTGCGTGTGTGGCTGTTTTCAAATACCCCGCCATATAGGCAGTCACACTCCGACTTCAGGGGACACGTGCATGCTGGGTATCTGTATGTATTCCGTATTCCACGGTCTAATTCTCGGACCTGTGGATACAGGATCTTTATCGTGCGCATTTGGTGGACTGCATGCGATGCACACGGTGGCGACAGGCGCAAGAGAAGTCTCACTGAAGTTGACTCTGAATAATAATCAAATTATTCACCCTGCCACCACGGGGACTCGAACCTCGGACCTAGCATCGCAGTGCCACGCTCTAGTCCACTCGGCCACTGAGCCCCCTATAGAGAGGGAGGGAGAGAGAGAGAGATAGAGAGAGAGAGAGATAGAGATAGAGAGAGAGATAGAGAGAGAGAGTCAAAGTCATATTCAAAGTCAAACAATTTATTCATTAAGGCCAACAGCCCCTTGGAATTTGCAAAATATTTGGTGACATACAAAAATTTTGAAAAACCACATAAAAATTATCTCAATACACACACACAAACACACACACATACATACACACAAGGAAGACTGAACTGAAAAAAAGTGTTCATATGCTTAATTCACCATCTTCGTAAATAAAGAATTGAATTGAATTGAAAAAAAAAGAAAAAAAAAGAAAACAAGGAGCACTCAAGAAAACAAGAAAACTCTCCGACATTCTGTAGGTTTGGGAGGCAGAAAGTAAGCCTAAATCATGTAGTTAGAGACTTCAGAGTGTAATTCTCCCAACCCTTCCCACTACATCTTCTTCGGGTTCCACCCTTTTAACTTTTCCCGGATCTGCTGCAGGGAGAACGGTTGGGAGAACTTCACTCTGAAGTGTGTGATAACCTCGCCAATTTGACGGCAGGTTAACCCCACCACATTTTCTTTCCCCCTCCAGCACCCGAAGTACTTAAAAAGTACTTCGTGGTCTTCGGGCGACCACCGCAGCCCTCTCCGATGCTGTGTTTCCTTTGGAACTTCACTTTCGGGTAACCTCTTAGTATTGTGTTTAAACCAAGAGGCCCCAAAAGTTGCCACATCAGCAGCAGAGAGGGGAACGGTGGCACATAGTGGGGAATCCGAGTCAGGTTGAGACTCAGGCGCAGGTGAGGCAGGTGGCGGAAATGTTGGTGATGCAGGTGGCGAAGATGTTAGGGTGGAAGGTGGCGGAGATGTTGGTGAGTCAGATGGCGGAGATGTTGGTGAGACAGATGGCGGAGATGTTGGTGAGTCAGGTGCCGGAGATGTTGGTGAGGGTCCCGATGTACATGTGGGTGCAGGTGGAGTTAGGGGAGGTCTTGTGATGGTTGCTGTCGGCCGCCGACCGGTCGGGCGTGTGGTAGGTCTTGGCTGAAACACATCAACAATTTCTGGCGGTTTAGAAACTCATACGGTCAAGCAACACACTTCCTTGGAAAAGGCATATCATTAAACGTTATGGAATGTAACAAAAATTCCTTCTCCCATATTGGCAATATCAAAACAAACCAACCAACCAACCAACCAACCAAGCAACCAACCATCCAAGTAACCAAGCAACAAACAACAAGCAAACAAAACAAAACATGTCAACAATGATTTTTATGAAGCAAAGGATGGTCATAACATTAGCTTTTTTTCATATTCTGTACATAACTATGAACCACCTTGTGCAACATTACATAATAGCTTAGGCAGCCAAACAAACCTCCTCCTCGGGGCCGCCGGTGACTTTTCTGGACACCTCCATCATCGCCTGGCATCTTTGTGTTGAAGTGCGTCCAGGGGTGTAGTATGTGCTCTGTGTGTGAGCGGTGTGTCCAGCCAGCTCCGCATAACTATGAACCAACTTGTGCAATAAAAACATAATAGCTTGAGCAGCCAAACAAACCTCTTCTTGGCCGCCCGTCACCTTGTCCGCCACCTCAAGCATGGCCTGGCATCGCTGGTTGGAAGTCCTGCCAGGCGTGTAATAGGAGCTTTGTGTTGCAGTGGTGTGGCCTGCAAGCTCAGCCAGGTTGTGGCGGGAGGCTTCAGATGCATCGGCAAACTGCACAGCAAAATCACAAACATGTACAGGCTGAACTTTCTAATCATGCTCAATGAAGCATGGTTTACGGTCTAGGCTAAAGTTACTTGACTAGGGTCACGGGGAGATTACTCATAACCTAACCGTAAGTTGTTACGACCAGTTAACCATGCTACAATGACACAGCAATGCAGACAGAAGGAGCATTTTGTAAGTCAGTAATTGATAAATCATGTCAAAGAAAAATACATTGCACAGAATGTCAACATTAATTTGTCAATGCAATACAATCCAATACACAAGTTTACTTACTTCTGATGTAACCAGTTTTCTGAACATGGTCGCGTTGACCCCTCCAAATGTGTCCTTGATTATGGTTGACATCACTTTGGAACGGATGGGGCTTCCATTTTCGGTGACAAACACCTGTGCGTCCTTATCCTGCAGGGGGTCCTTCAGCATCACAGGACGAATCAACATGGTGAACCTGTAATAACAACAACAAAACTGAATAAGTGTCTTGGTAGAGTTCGTTTTTTGATGTCATTTATTTTCATAAAGTTTCATTAATATTTTTTTCCTGGAGAGCATAATGTGACCCCCACAGGCCAGGGTTACAAACGTTAAGAGAGCAAACTTTATCATTGTTTAACACCAGCCTGCCTTTGTACATACAAACAAGGAAATGAACTGAGAAATCTAGAGATAAGTATATTATTGAGAATTGATATTCTGCTTACTTTCTAATCCTTTCGAAATCTTTCTTGGGCAGGAACAGCTCTTTCGGCCCCAAGTCCTGATTCTTGTGGTGGTCAGTCTGAAGCAACACACATTTCAGATCTTAGGTAAATCATAACAAAAAGGGTTAGGGTTATCATTTTCACCATCTATGAATGTCCTGAGAAAAGAAGCTGTTGAATTGCATGGCATTTTAATCAATTCATTGCTTTGTCAGTTTTCAGATTCATTCATATAATATTTGGAGTGTGTTATTAGTGTCATGTACTGTGCTTATAAGTAATGTATAATACTGTTTCAAACATATCGTGTGATTTAATTTTTACCCAATTATAAACTTACGAAAAATTGAATGATGTCCGGGTAATCCGGCATGGTGAGCGCGGAGCGTAGGTCAACCATGGTGAGGCTCCGCAGCTCCATTCCCCTACTCATGTTGGAGGCTGTGAGGAGGCCAATGCAGAGGTTTCTCGCCCTCACGCCGTCTTTCCCCTTCTGGAAGTGAGAGGGTGGCTTCCCCAGGATGCAGTCCAACTCAGCCCTGAAGATGTTGGCGTTGATCTTTTGGGTGGGCAGGCGTTGGCGGAGGGTGGCCTTGGCTTTCCTTGAGGCCCTCTTCTTCTCTTTCTCGAATCCGTCTCTGCACAAAGACATGCAATGAAGATAAATAACTCTGACAAATACCGTAAACCAAAAGCAAGTGCAAGTTTTGGCATATGTAATGGTGCATGGTCAGTGTAAGGCAGAATATGAACATGAAATTGGCCAATCCATGTATTAAAATGTATGTATTTTACACTTTCCTTGCTGTACTTTGCAGTCAAACTTGGATTGTTAATCTCGTTACATCGCTGACTTGTTTCAAGGTGTTGTGACAATTTCACTGTACTGATGGAGCTGAACATTAAGTGTCATCAAGAGACAGCAAAATCATTACTAGGTAAAATAAGAAAATAGTTTTCTTTACGGTAACTCAACCGACCCTGCTTTTTATTTGTCCATGTTGCCCAAACAGATATGGTTTTTTTTGTTACTAAGTGTCATCAAGAGACAGCAAAATCATTACTTACTTCTCTTGCTTCAGATTAAACAAAACCGACCGCAGCGCCTGTTCCCTTGCTGGTGCCCAGTGTTGCGGCGGATTTGCCTGTGTGAACTTGAAGAAGTCCTACACAAACACATGCACACAAGTACAAGTTACTTGTCATGTCAAAAACAACAAAAGTGACTCCAAAGACACTCGAAATAAAGCATTGCAAAAAGTGAAGATTAAGAAACCCTAATGATTGCCAACTGAGGCTATCACATGCATGCACAAACTCTCTCTCTCTCTCTCTCTCTCTCTCTCTCTCTCTCTCTCTCTCTCTCTCTCTCTCTCTCTCTCTCTCTCTCTCTCTCTCTCTCTCTCTCTCTCTCTCTCTCTCTCGCTTGCTCTCACACATGCACCACACCAAAAATAAATAAAAAAGGACAATCCCGTACCACAAGAGCTCTGACATAGTTGCACTTTGTGCTTGCTGTTAGTCTGTTCGCGACGAAGAAGGCCCGAGTGTCGTGAAGCACCTTCAACGCCGGGCTGGGGTTTTGTTCAGTGACCTACACAGTAACACAAAATATAATGTACATTTCAGAATGGTATACTTTGTAAGTTCATAATGAAACAAGCGCAAACCCTCTATACATGTGGAACACTGCACTTAAGTCAATAGGCATCATCAACACTATCTGCTTGAGTGGCCACAATCATCCACTTGATCACTCTGCCTTTGTAAAAAAAAAAATAAAAAGGGGGTTAGGGTTAGGTACTTACCGTCAGCATGGCTTCGGTTCCTTTTGGAGCCAGTTTTGCGATGAGGGTACCGGCATACGTCCGGTACTGATGCAGTGTCGCCTCCTTCCTTGAACTTCCACACTTGAAGGTTTGGTAAGCCTCAAGGAGTGGACACGCCACAGGACCTTGCTTGCTGGTCACCTCTTTCTTCTTCAGCCCCAACGCCATTAAACCCCAAAAACCAACCAATCAGCCCCAACGCTTGGTGGTAGGCGTCACTTTGAGGGTGAAGGTTATGAAACTTCTGAAGGTGGGAAGGGAGGTGGAGGGTCTCATTGCATATCGGGCACGGCCTTCTCCTGTTCTGTACACACAAGATTAGAAACTGTTGGTTAGAAATATCAAAACTACATTGTTAATTTTCCGAATGAAGTTCATATGTTTACAACACACAGACACGGACACACACCCACACTTTTCTCACCTCAGGGTCTGCACATGGTTTTTCCACCCACCACCGCTTCGCTCTGTGTTCTGGGTATGCGTGCTTGGTCATGAGATGGACCTTCATCTTGTTTCTCGTGACTTCACACACTGGGCAGACGGGCTTCCGTGATCTGAGAAAAAAAGATGGAAATAGGAATATCATACGTGTTTACAGATGTTCTTTCAGGTGTTCACTCTCTGCTTCCCAGACATTAACTGTGTGGTCCTTGTTTGCGTTTAATTCTGTACTATTTACCTTGATAAATAACTTGTGGCTCTATCCTGAATGTGGTCAATAAACTCTGTTGGACCCGGAAAGCAGATAATCTTATTTATTTATTTGACATTTGCTTAACGCCCAGCTAATCGCAAAGAAGTTAATCACTGTCTTATTTGTGAATACTTACTTTTTACTCTTTGCTTTTGGTGCCTGTGGTGCTGTATGAACATAGCCTGTGGTGCTGTATGAACATAGCCTGTGGTGCTGTATTAACATGGCCTGTGGTGCTATATGTACATAGCCTGTGGTGCTGTATGTACATGGCCTGTGGTGCTGTATGTACATAGCCTGTGGTGCTGTATGTACATAGCCTGTGGTGCTGTATGTACATAGCCTGTGGTGCTGTATGTACATAGCCTGTGGTGCTGTATGTACATAGCCTGTGGTGCTGTATGAATACAGTCTGTCCCTTTTCCTCATCCTCTTGAGGATTTTTCGTTTCAGAAAAAACTCCTTGGCTGACATCAACGGGCAAGATGGGTGCCCTGCCAGCATGCGAATAAATTTGCGTTTTGCTGCGTCTAAAAAGGTTGGCGCATCTTTTGAGTTTTTTTTAAACAGAGTTTGATGAGAAGGTCACAGTGATATTCGGACTTTAGCGAAACGAAACGTTCATCCCCTTTACCAAGAAGTTTTGTTTTGAACGGGACGGTAAACTTTCCCAGTAGTCCCGTTAATTGTTTTACCGGTAAACCGACGTACTCTGAATCCGGGATCCGGCACATACTCAGATGGTTATTCTCTGAACTAGCAGGGTCGTATTGCCGATTGTCACCAGCCGTGTCTCTGTTCAATTTTTCTATAATTGTCTTGCCGTCGACCTCCGACTTTACGTATATGTAATTTCTAATAACAATGGGCTCCATGGTGCTCCTTCCCTTTCCTAAAATAATGGAGTGTTGTCCTTATATGTCCGCTATTGCCTTTTACAAATAGAGGGGGGGGGGGGCTTTTTTTTTCCTCAAACGGATTATCTTATAAGTAGCATCAAATATTTATCTCTCAAAAAAAAAAACGACACGGATTTTCTTTCAATACTATTACAGACAAATAACCTTATTAAAATCTTGCGTTGTACCTTTTTAAGTTGAAGACTTGCGACTGGAGTGGACTTGAAAACTGCATACTTCTTGCCTTCTTTGCGTTTCACTTCTCAGTCTGTTTGGAGCACTGTAAAATACCCCCTCGACTGAACCATATTATATACCCCCCAAACAAAACCAGTTCGAGAACTCACGTGACTTGCGTGAATAATTTGAGCAAAGTTTCTGTCCGTTTTTACCAAATATTGAACATGACTAAACCATGTGAGATGGTGATTGGTGGATTTGCTTTTTACAATGAGTCAAGTTTTGACTACTCTCAAGACAGCTCCGTCGTCTATGCTGATTATATAAAAAAATAAAATAAAAAAAAACCCACCGACTTAACTTATTCTAATCTAATTCTCTATGGTCTGCTCCCTGGTTATAGGATATCCTCCATCTATTCAGCCTAGATCTATGCGGGCCTGTGCCACAATCTGGCACAGCCTCTCCTGCTCGGCCTGCGTCATGGGGTCCGCCGTCGTTGGACTGGGAACAACGGCGATGCTCTGTAGTGTGGTTTCATCCGTCCATGGTGTGATCGAAATAACGGCCTCTCGTTTCTCGCTGATTTTCACTGTTTTTATGGGTGCTCTGCCATCTTTTTTTAATTCTGGTCACCGGCAACGTCAGAAAGAGACCCACAACAATGATTCTTAGAGCATTTTACTTGGCTCAATGGTATAGTCTATCTCGTATAGAGTAGAGCAGTGACTTCGAAGAGAGTCGTCAGAGAGTTCTTGGAGAATTGACTTTTAGATACATGCATACAGTTTATATAACTTGTACATCCTCGCTAATTCATCAAAGCTGTCAACTCTAACTGGTGATACAAGTACATCACCGACTGCTGCTGGTAGTAATAAGCTGGGTGGTGGTTAATCACATGAAAGTCCGGATGACGTCGGCGAAGGGTATTTTCAATTTTTGAAAGGGCTCGCTTTAACATGTATTCGGGAACTAACAAGGGAGAGAGCCTACATTGACCTAAATGGTGAATTCCTTGTAAAAAGACATCTAATTGGTGTTCGAAGTCAGAGAAATAACGTGACTTTTGAATCAAGGAAATCAAAACCCGTGCGACTTCTAATTCCTATTTACCTAGATTGTCCATGCGTTGTCTGAAATACGTGCTAACATCTTTAATATATTTGTGATTGTCGGCTAGGGCTTGAAATAGTTGTTGTACCTTCTCATTAGTCTTCTGTACATAACTATTCATAAGCTAAAGTTGTGCCTCCTGCCCCTTCTCTAATTTTGTTTCATACCAATACATTTTATTGATATGGGTTTAAAGTGTTTATTTCGCCTTGTGTGGTCAGTCCAAAAAGGCCCGACGCCAAATCAACATAGCCTGTGGTGCTGTATTAACATAGCCTGTGGTGCTGTATTAACATAACCTGTGGTGCTGTATTAACATGGTCTGTGGTGCTGTATTAACATGGCCTGTGGTGCTGTATTAACATGGCCTGTGGTGCTGTATTAACATGGCCTGTGGTGCTGTATGAACACAGTCTGTGGTGCTGTATGTACATAGCCTGTGGTGCTGTATGTACATAGCCTGTGGTGCTGTATGTACATAGCCTGTGGTGCTGTATGAACATAGCCTGTGGTGCTGTATTAACATGGCCTGTGGTGCTGTATGTACATGGCCTGTGGTGCTGTATGTACATAGCCTGTGGTGCTGTATGTACATAGCCTGTGGTGCTGTATGTACATAGCCTGTGGTGCTGTATGTACATAGCCTGTGGTGCTGTATGTACATAGCCTGTGGTGCTGTATGAATACAGTCTGTCCCTTTTCCTCATCCTCTTGAGGATTTTTCGTTGAGTTTCTCCTGCATCCTCACTCATTTTTTAAAATTTATTAATGGTATACTCCATTTTGCGCTGGTTCTTTGTCTTGAGTTCCGCCATCACGGTGGTACTATCCTCTTGCTGTCTTATTTCTGCCTGACTTGGCAAACAAACAAACAAACAAACAGCCTGTGGTGCTGTATCAACATAGCCTGTGGTGCTGAATCAACATAGCCTGTGGTGCTGTATGAACATAGCCTGTGGTGCTGTATCAACATAGCCTGTGGTGCTGTATTAACATAGCCTGTGGTGCTCTGTTAACATAGCCTGTGGTGCTGTATTAACATAGCCTGTGGCGCTGTATTAACATTGCCTGTTTATCAAAATATTTGTAATAGTGGGACCGGGGCTAAAAATGTATTTCCTTTACATCAACCACACACATATTATTCTTCAACGCTGCCTTACCTTTGTTTTTTGAAGATTTGGCTGGCTGGCTGGAGGAGTTGTAGGCTCGGGTTTCTTTCTTTTTTGGGTCGAAAGTTCCTTTTCTGCGTGTAAAATATAAAACATGTAAGAAATTGCGCGTTGAGAGGTAATTTTAACTGTAGAAATGTGAAGAATGTGATATCTTACAAAGTCTTGTCCTAAAAAGAAAAATTAAATATAAGTTTAATGCGAAGGCAATGGTGTTGTTTTTCCCCCCACGATTGAGAGTATCGATTAGAGCTTGATGTTGTTCTGCGTTGAAATACAACGTCGATGATGCTGACATCCTTTCTTTCATCCCGTGTTGCGCCGTTTCTTCTTCTTCTTCTTCCGGGATGTTCCCCCGGACAAGATTTTTAACTTTTTAAAAGAGATCAAGATTTTTTACAAGATTTAAAGTACCAGAAGTGAAAATTATTAATTTTTAGAACCTTCTTTTACAGTGATAGATTTGAATGTAAATAGTCTGAAACGTAGAACTTGCCATATGAAGGGAAAAGAAAATAACTGCATCGGTCTCGAATAGCAGCTAGCATCTGCTGAAGAGACATTAAACCCCAAAAACCAACCAACCAATCTTCTTCTTCTTCCCGTTCATCAATATCACCGCTTTCGCCATACGGAAACTGCATGGTGGTGGTGGTGGTGGTGGTGGTGGAGGTGTACCTTTTTTGTCAACAGTTTGGCTACCTAAATGGCATTAAGGTAGCCTGTCACATTTGACAGGTGACTTAGTGTGTGATCGGCTACTTATTGTGTGACAGGCTACTGAACCTTTTTTGTGACATGTTACTTAAATTATGACAGGCTACCGGAATGTGAATAGCTACTTAATTTTTGCCAACACCACGGCGACTTTAAATGTGACAGGTCACCTCACTGTGACTGGTTACTTGATTTGGATCTTGGAATAAGGTTACGCTCCGTGTTAGAGCCTAGGTTGAATGTACAGTGCAGCCTAAGGTTGAATGTACAGTGCAGCCTAAGGTTGAATGTACAGTGCAGCCTAAGGTTGAATGTACAACGCAGCCTAAGGTTGAATGTACAGTGCAGCCTAAGGTTGAATGTACAGTGCAGCCTAAGGTTGAATGTACAGTGAAGCCTAAGGTTAAATGTATAGTGAAGCCTAAGGTTGAATGTACAGTGCAGCCTAAGGTTGAATGTACAGTGAAGCCTAAGGTTGAATGTAGAGTGCAGCCTAAGGTTGAATGTACAGTGAAGCCCAAGGTTGAATGTACAGTGAAGCCCAAGGTTGAATGTACAGTGCAGCCTAAGGTTGAATGTACAGTGAAGCCTAAGGTTGAATGTATAGTGCAGCCTAAGGTTGAATGTACAGTGAAGCCTAAGGTTGAATGTACAGTGCAGCCTAAGGTTGAATGTACAGTGAAGCCTAAGGTTGAATGTACAGTGCAGCAGTTGAATGTACAGTGAAGCCTAAGGTTGAATGTATAGTGCAGCCTAAGGTTGAATGTACAGTGCAGCCTAAGGTTAAATGTACAGTGAAGCCTAAGGTTGAATGTACAGTGAAGCCTAAGGTTGAATGTACAGTGAAGCCTAAGGTTGAATGTACAGTGCAGCCTAAGGTTGAATGTACAGTGCAGCCAAAGGTAGAATGTACAGTGAAGCCTAAGGTTGAATGTACAGTGCAGCCTAAGGTTGAATGTACAGTGCAGCCTAAGGTTGAATGTATAGTACAGCCCAAGGTTGAATGTATAGTACAGCCTAAGGTAGAATGTACAGTGCAGCCTTAGGTTGAATGTACAGTGCAGCCTAAGGTTGAATGTACAGTGCAGCCTAAGGTTGAATGTACAGTGAAGCCTAAGGTAGAATGTACAGTGCAGCCTAAGGTTGAATGTATAGTGCAGCCTAACGTTGAATGTACAGTGCATCCTACAGTGTCTTGTGATTCTGTTAGAATATGTGGAATTTCTGATGTATGTGGGGTCCCAATAATTCAAACATTAAAAAGTAAGTTAATTAACACACATAATAACATGCATACAAAGAGAGAGAGAGAGAGAGAGAGAGAGAGAGAGAGAGAGAGAGAGAGAGAGAGAGACTTACATACATACATAATAATGGAATAAAAGACCATGAGATATAATAATAAAAAAGACAATTTATTCAACTGTCATCAAGAAATACTTTTTTTTCAACTGACATCATGAAATACTCCAATTTCTAAATAAATTGCACAAAAAATCTACTCAAGTTATGTACTGAGCACCATACCAAATTTCTCAACGGCATATACCAGAGAATTAACATTTGATGGTGGCTCAAATATCAAAGCAGCAGCACCAACAGTGTTGGTTTTGGCAGCATCATCAGTTTCAAACCCAAGTGCCGAGCAAAAGCTATGAATGTTGCACTTTTGTCTCTTAGGTGTATATCAAATTGTGAACATTTGTTCCACAATGACACAAAAGGTTATGTTAAAATTGAAGGAACTGTACATATCCCCTGAACATCCCCATCCACAGAGTTTGGACTGAGATACTCTAGGGATAATAATAATAATAATAAGAACATTTATATAGCGCTAAATCAAAAACTTTCGTTAAAAAAGCTTGCTCTAAGCGCTTGACATCTAAACTAAAACGTCCTTCACACTCTTTACAATGATGTACAAGAACTTCATGTCACACTCTTTCATTCAGTATAGCACCATTCACACAGTTGTTATTCTGTACAAGACAATAAGTTAGTCTAACATTTAGAATGTTCACTTACATTTTTATATTTCTTTCTTTCTTTGGTGTTTAACGTCGTTTTCAACCATTCAAGGTTATATCGCGACGGGGAAAGGGGGGAGATGGGATAGAGCCACTTGTCAATTGTTTCTTGTTCACAAAAGCACTAATCAAAAATTTGCTCCAGGGGCTTGCAACGTAGTACAATATATTACCTTACTGGGAGAATGCAAGTTTCCAGTACAAAGGACTTAACATTTCTTACATACTGCTTGACTAAAATCTTTACAAAAATTGACTATATTCTATACAAGAAACACTTAACAAGGGTAAAAGGAGAAACAGAATCCGTTAGTCGCCTCTTACAACATGCTGGGGAGCATCGGGTAAATTCTTCCCCCTAACCCGCGGGGGGTATTTTTATATTTAAATTTTGCGCAACGTTCAGCTGACTATGGCAAGCCTTATCAGAATTGAGAATGATGCATGCTATCTTATCAACTAATTTAAAAAAAAGTGTTAATATTGTACCTGATCACAAAAAGTGAAAAGCTGTTTGAAAATGTCTTTCTTTTCTTTATTTGGTGTTTAACGTTTTCAACCACGAAGGTTATATCGCGACGGGGAAAGGGGGGGAGGTGGGATAGAGCCACTTGTCAATTGTTTCTTGTTCACAAAAGCACTAATCAAAAAATTGCTCCAGAGGCTTGCAACGTAGTACAAAATATTACCTTACTGGGCTTGCAACGTAGTACAATATATTACCTTACTGGGAGAATGCAAGTTTCCAATACAAAGGACTTAACATTTCTTACATACTGCTTGACTAAAATCTTTACAAACATTGACTATATTCTATACAAGAAACACTTAACAAGGGTAAAAGGAGAAACAGAATCTTGCAAATACATTTTAAGTCCATTTAAAATCTGTACATAACCATGTACACAAAAGGAAAAAAACAAACAAAGTATGGCGCTTATTTACAGGCATGGTCTTTAAGTTTAATTTTTGAAAAACAAACGAGGCGCAAATTGGCACATCTGTGAATGTGGAAAATAATATTGTCTTTCTTTCTTTCACATTCTTTAATTCCTCAGAATAAGAAATAAAATTCTCATTGAAGCTTTGTCACCAGCCCAGTAAGATGAACCATGATTACAGGCCGTAAAATTGGGAGACACTGGAAAGGTAATTTCCTCTATTTTTCTAAACCAGGGTTCAAGAGAATTCAAAAAGTGAAATGCAAGTGACTGGACCAAAGGAAGACAGACAAATAAAACCATAAAGACAGAAAACAGAAGCCCACCTAAAATTTAAGACCCCATCTCATGGTGGCGCATGAGGTGACCCCCATGAACTAAATGAGATACATCCAAGGACCCCCAGGACGGACCTTGGGGGGAACAAGAGGAAATGTGCCTTGGTTATTTTTCAAAAAATAAACTTATTGACTATGCGTGTAAATAAGCACAGAAATAGTCCATCATTGGACACAGCGAATGATGGACACATGGATGGACCAACAAACAAAAAGCAAATGACCAGTTTCTTGTAAAGGGGTACGAAAGAGAAACAAGAAGGGCAAAGCCCACACGACTCACATGCTGAACAGACCTTAATCTTTCTTTCAGAATAATTTTACAATAAAACTGAGAAAAACAATATTTGTTCAGTAAAGAAAATGTTTACAGAAAACTAATGCCATTGTGAGTTGCACATTCAGTAATTGCATTCAATTGTATATGTATTCTGTTACGTGATCAGTCTGGCACCTGTTTTCTCATTTTTGACACATTTCAGTTAACTCAAACTGACCTGGAACTTGAAGATATTTAAACTAATGTGAGTTAGTATGAAAGTATAATGTATTTCCCTCACACATATGTAGTTTTGGAACAGTTACCTTCCATAGTTCAAGGTCAAGATCATTTCAGCGAATGTCCACAAAAAAGTGGAAATCTGTGAAATTGAGGAGAGTTCTGCGGCCTTATCTTGGTAAAGGTTTTGCAAACTCATTTTCTGTTAATTTTAGGGGAAGGTTTTTCGGATTTCGCATCTTACTCTATTGCAAATTTGACCAATGGAGTACTTCTGGAACAGGTCCGAGAAGTTTGGTCCAGCAGACTTCACTTGAGTTATAATCTGCATCTTGGTAATTCCTTTTCCTCCGTTTTTCCTCCCCTTTTCAATGAGTCCCGAACAACATCGGAAAAGCCTCAGCTTGTCCTCTTCACTGAACAGGTTTTCTTTGCCAAATGTACTTTTACGGTCGACTTGCTTCAGTTCATTTTTCAATGAGAAAGGAGCACTTTCACAACTGTTTTCCCTACACATAGCTTTCTCAGTCGGTTGGTTGGTTTTGAAAGACCGATCACTGGCATCAAGTCTGACAGAAGGAAGTATATCCCCATCATTGTCATCATCAGAGTCAACAGGGTCGTGAAATCTTTCAAAGATACGACGGAAGTTGTCAGTCATCTTTGCACCTGTTGAAACATCGTAGTGTTTATCAGCAGTTGAAACATTGTGATCCATATGAACAGCCATCTGCTCCTTGATTTCTTTAGAAACCCCTTCACTTCTGGACTTGCTTATGATTGATTTTCTAATCAGGGTGAAGGTGATGTCACCAACATCTTTATGCACGATTGCTCCAAAATCCGTCCAAGCAGATTTGAGGAAATCTCCTGTTTCTCCTACGTCTGCTCTCTCCCCTGTCAGTCTACAAAAGACCTGATCGGTTTGTGGCTTCAAAAGAGGCCTCAACTCTTTGATGTAATGAGTAAGAAGTTTGTATTCCTCATTTGAACAAAATATCCCAGCTGAACCCGAGACTCTGAAAGTTTTTCCTTCCCCAACAAGAATAACAAACCCGTCATCCTTCTCCACTGCCTCTTGTACATCAGACACCTTCAAATCTGCAAACACACCTGTTCTTTTTCCATTCGGAAGAGCAATTTGAAGGAGCACGTGATTTCCTATTCTGTGTATCTGTTCTTTTATGTCTTTTTCTGAGTCGGCATCATCCACATTTAAAGACTTTGACAATATCTGGGCAATTTTCATTTTGCGATATTCGGAGACATTCTGAAAGTCAATGACCCTTTCTCTGTCACTGAGTTTTCGTTTTTGTAACTCTTCAAGAGTCATTTTGGTGACTGTATGAATAGAACCTTTGAGGTTTATTCTGATGACTGCTGCGGTGGGCTGGTCCAGCAAAGGTGGGCAGCTTGATTCCGTGTAATCAATGAAATGGGAAAAAGCATTGAGATAGGTCTTGACGGTTCCCCATGACCGATCTTCATGGAGTTTTTCGACAACAGATATTCCCCCAATAGGTTTCCCAATTGTCTGAAGTAGATGAAGCGAAGACGAATGAAACTCTTCCTTCCCTAGACATGTCTCCAACACGGTTTGAACCATATGTTCATATTTTTTGTTTTGAGACTTTCTTTGCGCTTGTTTGTGATCATCAAGGAAATCAGGGACGTAATTCCCCCCCTCTATTGACTGAAACCAAGCTGCGAACGACATAGCCAAAGACCTGGCAGTATGCATGCCTTTAGATAAAACACCTGTTTGTGAGGTTGATGACTTCATGGACTTGCAGATTTTTTTGGCACATGGTTTCTCCATTTTGTGTGAGGATGTTAAATGTCTATCTAGACGTGTACCCTTCCAATCACATTTATCGATCAGGCATTCAAGAATTGTATATCTTCTTTTGGGAGATTTTTTGTGTTTGTTTAAAATTTCTTTGGCCTCAAATCTAGGTATGTCAACATGCACTTGTTCTAAGTGTCTTGGGAGATTTACAACAAATGCTGGACAGTTCTGAATCACACATGACACACACTTTCTCACTCGCTTCGCACCAGTCTTTTGAACTCTCTTTCTTGTTGACTTCTTCCTTTGGATTTGGTGCTTAGAAGATTCTGATGTGGAAGACATGGAAGCATCTTGTGATGTTAATGGGTCTGGTGGATGATCACAGGTCGAAGATGTGGAAGCATCAAGTGAAGTTGATGAGGGGTGATCACAGTTTGGTTCCATGGTGAAGTCTTGCTCAGTGAGGGTTGAAACTATGGAAACAGGAGGAAAAGACAATTAACAGTTGAATACATAATGAAAGAAATGTCTAATTTAGTAAATATTCCCATTATTCTCAACAATGATGATTGAAATAATGTAACCATTTATTTCTCAGAACACATCAAATTATAATGTTTTAAATATTCCAAAATATGAAATACCCAATTAAAGGGGCTAGCTGGGCCTTGGCAATCGATCGGGTGTTAGCAACTGCCTTCAGATCGAAACGCTGAGTCATGCACCGCAGTGTGCACGCGCATGCCTCCAGCGCTTTTCTCCCGGGCAGTTGACTGTGCCGATGTGTGTCGACCGCTTTTTCATTTTCCAGCACAATGCTTCGCGGAGCATTTGTCATTTTTGGCTATTTCTGAAGATCCCAGGGGTTTGTGGAAATAACAAGGAGATTAAAATCAAGGATTCCGTGCAATTAATAAGAAAAAATACCTACGCGGATATGCCACTGACCCCCTGAACCACCCCTTTAACACAGTGTTCAGCACAGTTAAGACAGTACCACTCTTTGAGCCAATCAGGGGTTTTTTTTGCAAGGGATCCGCGATGGCACGTGAACACTTGTCACCAGTTATCCCCCTTTCCGGAAGGGGTTACAAATTGATAAAAGATGGCGGGCACATGTCAAACGCGCACCTTCACCATCAACCCCGCGAGTTCATAACTAGTTGCTCAAGACTTGCTAGCCCAGCAATCTGATGGAAGCACCCATATCTTATATATGTCAATTCTTTCTTCATTGTCCTCCACCGCCAACATATTTGTAGTTGCAGCTATCGCAGAAGTCGCAATTTATTTCACAAATTGGCTGTCTTCCTGTCCTGCAATCTTCTCACAATGCAGTGTGTACCGGGAACCTATGTCATCTAATCAGGAAACCCCAAAACATTATCATGTGATCGGAGGAAATTAGTAGAAAGGATCTCACTTTCACCACCATTCTGCGCATGTTCCACCATTCTCTGCCTTTTTGACCCTGTGTGTGAGCCAGGCTTTACTGCAACACAACTGAGGAATGAAGACGAACTGCAAGTCTGTTTCAAATTGACATGTATCCCAATTGGAAACTAGTGGGGAACGTCAAATACATGATACCTGAGCGATTTTCTTTGTGATTTGTTTGTTTGTTTGTTTGTTTGCTTAACGCCCAGCCGACCACGAAGGGCCATATCAGGGCGGTGCTGCTTTGACATATAACGTGCGCCACACACAAGATGCCAGACGCCAGGCGGAGCAGGCACTAGATTGCCAATTTTAAAGTCTTAGGTATGACCTGGCCGGGGTTCGAACCCACGACCTCCCGATCACGGGGCGGACGCCTTACCACTAGGCCAACTGTGCCGGTCGCTGGCCCGGTACATACCAACCACAGTTGATCTTCAATGTCTATATCATAGTATATGGCTTTAAAACCTGATTTTACAACCAAAAGAATCGCATTTGACCATCTGTCTATGATCTAAAACGTGAGCTGAATTAGTGACCAGCTAAGTTAAGCAACATTAACGGCACAGAAGGTTTAAAATAAATAACACGAGCATAAATTTGTAAGTTCACGTAAAAATAAAACTGTTGCAATATATATATTCTTATGTATTGGATGCCATGCCAAGGTTAGCTTTTCGTGGGTACTTTTTGCCAAGAACAACATCTGACCCATCACAGGTTGGTTTCTGGCAGCAGAAAAAAAACACAGCAAGTTGTGGAAAACTACATGAAGCAGCTTAAGCTTCAGATTTTTTGCACCTTCACTCAGACTTTTTTTTCCACTTCATCTGAAACTTTCAATAGCATACCTTTGATTTCCGTTCATCCTCTCTGCCAGAGTCACTGTCAGCAAAATTCCCCTGCACAAAATAAGACAGCCATGATTTATTCCTTTAAGGGGGCTCACACACACGGTATAGTAGAAAAGGCAAAGAAAGGTGTAGAATTGCACAGAATGGCAGTGAAATTCTCCACCGAAAAGGTGGGTAAACGGGTGTGCATGGAGAGGAAAAAGGAATACGACATGGTCCTATTTTTCCAAACGGCAAAAGGGCAACATCCAATCAGCGCTTTTTTTTGCTTTGTCTAGTTCATAACTAGTTGCTCAAGACTTGCTAGCCCAGCAATCTGATGGAAGCACCCATATCTTATATATGTCAATTCTTTCTTCATTGTCCTCCACCGCCAAAATATTTGTAGTTGCAGCTATCGCAGAAGTCGCAATTTATTTCACAAATTGGCTGTCTTCCTGTCCTGCAATCTTCTCACAATGCAGTGTGTACCGGGAACCTATGTCATCTAATCAGGAAACCCCAAAACATTATCATGTGATCGGAGGAAATTAGTAGAAAGGATCTCACTTTCACCACCATTCTGCGCATGTTCCACCATTCTCTGCCTTTTTGACCCTGTGTGTGAGCCAGGCTTTACTGCAACACAACTGAGGAATGAAGACGAACTGCAAGTCTGTTTCAAATTGACATGTATCCCAATTGGAAACTAGTGGGGAACGTCAAATACATGATACCTGAGCGATTTTCTTTGTGATTTGTTTGTTTGTTTGTTTGTTTGCTTAACGCCCAGCCGACCACGAAGGGCGATATCAGGGCGGTGCTGCTTTGACATATAACGTGCGCCACACACATGACAGAAGTCGCAGCACAGGCTTCGTGTCTCACCCAGTCACATTATTCTGACACCGGACCAACCAGTCCTAGCACTAACCCCATAATGCCAGACGCCAGGCGGAGCAGCCACTAGATTGCCAATTTTAAAGTCTTAGGTATGACCCGGTCGGGGTTCGAACCCACGACCTCCCGCTCACGGGGCGGATGCCTTACCACTAGGCCAACCGTGCCGGTGGTATTTTCTTTGTGAGTTCTGAATCCTTTCCATTCAAGAGTAAACCAATGGAAAACATATTTTCATATAAAAGTAGAGAATTGGCTAACCCTAATCTCCACCGGCACTGCAGGGATAGCCAAATCTCAAAATGTTAACTCGCCAGCCGGGCGAGTAACTTCAAGAAAGTCACTAGCCCGGCAGAAATACCGCTGGCCCGGTTTGTTTGTTTGCTTAACGCCCAGCCGACCACGAAGGGCCATATCAGGGCGGTGCTGCTTTGACATATAACGTGCGCCACACACAAGATGCCAGACGCCAGGCGGAGCAGCCACTAGATTGCCAATTTTAAAGTCTTAGGTATGACCTGGCCGGGGTTCGAACCCACGACCTCCCGATCACGGGGCGGACGCCTTACCACTAGGCCAACTGTGCCGGTCGCTGGCCCGGTACATACCACAGTTGATCTTCGATGTCTATATCACAGTATATGGCTTTAAAACCTGATTTTACAACCAAAAGAATCGCATTTGACCATCTGTCTATGATCTAAAACGTGAGCTGAATTAGTGACCAGCTAAGTTAAGCAACATAAACGGCACAGAAGGTTTAAAATAAATAACACGAGCATAAATGTGTAAGTTCACGTAAAAATAAAACTGTTGCAATATATATTCTTATGGATTGCATGCAATGCCAAGGTTATTTTTGTTATATAAGCAGACTATAAGTATCCCCTTTGATACGATACACTTCACTGTTGCAGTTGAAAGACATTGGAAAGAAAGAATTTTTGACTCAAACTTTAAAGTAGAATACCTGTTGAAAAAATTCATTTTTCATGCTGACATCATGATCTGTGGAAGACTCCTCGCCCTCATCTTCATTTCTGAAAAACAAAAGAAGTCTATGAGTACATGATTCAGAAACTTATCAATAAACCATTCTAGAATTCTACAAATGACAGCAATTGACTTGATCAAAGGTCCAAACTTGTTTTCAATTTTTAAGAAAGGTACAAAATGTACAGGTATATTTTTTATTGGCAGGGAGTAAAGAACATTAAAACACACTCACACACACAACAAAAAACACAATACGCAATCCAGAAATACACCAGAGTTAGAATAATGAATTGTGACATTGGTCATTGTCCTGGTAACATGACATATTAAACTCTATGCAGAAAACTTGCATCAACTGTCTATTTTTCAGCATCTGATTTTCACAATGTCATAAGAATACACAATTATTGTACGACTGCATTTTTTTTTAACTTCACACTAGTTCTACCAATTCAAAATTACATATATTATAATATTTTTAACCATGGGTACTCTTTTTTTGTTGTTGCTCCAGTCATACAAAACATTTTCAAAGGACTTACTTTTGGGTTGGCCGGAAAAATCCCCCACTGGTTTGAACAATCCTGAAAACCAGCAACAGACTTGTTTTTACTATTTGTTGAATTGTATATTAACTAAAAAGCTTAAAAGAAAATAACAGTTGTAATAAAAAAAAACACTGCAGATGTTTTCTGGAGAACAAAAAGTCTTGTTCAGTGCAATGGAAAATCGTTGTGGTGTAATATTAAGACACACTTGCAGTGGTAAACTATAAAGAGTCTGAACCTCTCAAAATTTCAAATGTTGTCATATATTTGTTTCGATTTGTTAGGTTCGTAAATTCAAGTTGGTACATAACTGGTTGAACATTTTCTGAAAACATTAAAAACATTTCAACAATGAATACTTAGTGCATCCTTGGACCTGCCCTTCTCATGTTAAGTATGTAGCAGGTTTTACTCCTTAGTCCTAAAGTAGCTTCTTAGTTCTAGACTGTCCACCTGATGCTGATAGTGATATCAGAATAGTACTACTACAGTACATAGAACAATGTCACTTACCTTTTGTTGAATTCGGCGATGAGAGCTTTGTCTAGAATGTTTCTGACGGGCTCCCATGAGTTATATCTGAAACAAACAAGTTAACAACCCATTCATCAGAAAAAATATTTGACATATCAATGTCATTTACCCCGGTCATTATTTGTATGTGTGGTATGCACCAGGCTTGTAACAATTCTGGCAGGCTAGCAACTTCGTCAGGCTTGTCTTTCCCGTCACTGTCGAGAGCGATCTCACTAAATACATGTCCAGTACTGTGCCTCCTAGTCCTATACTAATGTTATTCGCCAACGATAAAACATTTCGGCGCTTCCATCTAAAAAAACAACACACGCACAAATATGGTCAACACACACATGCCGGAAATTGGCAAGCAACAGCGACGGCCTTGGCATTGAAAAACATGGACCAGGTAGCAGAATATAGAGGATCAAAGCCTGGTTTGGGACTGGAGCAGAGTAAAGGCCATGACAGACGGACTACACAAAACAGTGTTTTCTCCCAAAACAAACACAAAACAGCGTGTTTCCCGTGTGACATCCCTCAAAACGCGTTTCGGAAAGCACTGTTTTGTGTTTCCGCGTCGTGTTTTTGGTTTTTAGAGCCTGCTCTAAAATCTGAAAACACGTTTTGGTAGTCAGCCAATGAACACCGGACGATCAATTCACGTGACTCGGTTTCCGGCATCAACAAGAGAGAGAAAAAAATGGCCGACCCAGAGGCGGTACCGATTCAAGGTAGTACTGAAGCCCTGAATCCTTTCTAGAGCTATATGGAGCCTGTAACGTTTGACAAGAGTCACTAATATCAGTGGACGCTTTCAGCCGTGTTGTTTACAAACCCGAAACCCGAACAAGCGCAGTACGCTGTACTGGACGGGTCAACCTGACACTGACTGTTTCAGTGGGCGCTGCATGCATGCATGTGTACAAACTGACCGCACACAGCGCGGTAGCTGGAACGGGTCAAGCTGACACTGACCGATATTTCTGTGAAAACAGGAAGCGTGCTAGTCTGTGTGTTTCGCGTGTGACATCCCCGCTTTGAAAACATGTGTTTTTCCAACGTTTTGAGTTGGAGTTTTTGTCGAAAACATTGTTTTGTGTTGCCCGTCTGTCATGGCCTTAACTGTAAATTTCAGTTTTTTGACACTGAGTGACGCATTTTGATACAAGGAACATTGTATCAGCTAAGTTAACTATGAGTGCCATAAGTGCTTGTTTGTCTGTCCACTTAAAAGACTGCTGGGATGAAGTATAGTGAATCACTGAACGTATGATAACATTTTGTTTGAATTCTTAAACTGATGAATTATGTGACGTCAATGTCACGCTCAGATAGCAATCAACATACCAATTTCTTGTTTTTTGATCTGCGTAAATTTGAGCTAGCATAAAAGAAGATTTAATAGTAATACCCTAGTCCCTACTGAAATAACAGCATTAATATAATATTAATATTAACAATTTCATAAAATTTGAAAACCTTTCGGAAAAAAGTGAGCGAGGAAAGGAAACACTTACTTGTTGGAATAGCCTTTCCATTTGACCAAGAATTGAATCTTCCCCTGCAATAGCAAATAAAACATTTAACACACAAGTAAGATTTTGGTCCATACCATCCACCCTCCCACACAAATACAGATACAAACAAACAATAACTTCAAACAAACACTTGTGTCACAGCATGTGGTCTACTCTACTGAGAGTAAACTCTACTATGTCTGTGTCACTAAGTGTAGGCAGAATAGACCAATAGCAATTCTCATAATCATAACTCTTTGACAATATGTATATATTTCAATTTTATTTTAACATCCGTCAACGTCATATGAATTATGATTTAAGATACACACATTGGTGATAGTATTTCTAACTTTGTCTAATCAGTAAGTAAACCAATAACCTAATCAGTAATGTCATGTGACAGAATAGCTATCCACCTGAGAAGAACATAGTCATAATCTAAAGGGGCAAGGGGCCTATGAATTTAATGCTTAGCCAGAACCATGAGATTATATTGCCCTAGTCTGTGTCACTGTCAAGGATTGCACTGAAATTATCTGATAAATAACTATCTAGACTATTCACTGATGATTCAGCAACTGGCAATTAGCATCTACAGTAGTTGGATAGATCTGATTCAATGTCAATGATTCAGTCAGTGATTTCAGGAACTTAAAACCATAGGGGGCGATACCGTGTCGGTCGTCACATAAAGATGTGATGGCTGGCTCATAGAGAGCTTGGGGAGGGAGTGGTGGCACTGAAAGGGGCACGTGGAACATTATGAAAATGGCAACTCTGCACAGCATGCTGTCAAAATCTAGACTAGAGTTGGTAGGGGTGACGTCATTTCCACAACCGGGGTGCCGCTACGTGTCCCACACTACATCACTTGTCTGATATTTCACTCTTATTAGAACTCACAACCAATCTGTGGCTGGTCACACACTTAACAAACTTGTACTCACCTTGCGTCTTCTTTTCTTCATCAGCCGTTCTGCTGTGAAAACTTCGGCGTCCATTCTGCGATTCTCCCGCCTTGGCGACCGACGCGACTGAACTGTCTCGGGAGTTATCTCTCTTGGCTTGTGAATACTAACTGTAGGGGTCGTCTCTTTTTTTCAACTCCAGCGGCATCATCATAGCAGTTTTGACATGTTTTTTTCAACTCCAGCGGCATCATCATAGCAGTTTTGACATGTTTGATACAAGTCCTATATATATGTAACCGTGTGCCAATCTACTTTCCTCTTTCGTACTGAACTCAAACACTAAAGCAGACGACACAAGTTATATTACCCAGGTTCTTTTATTCCATACGATGAAATGGGGAAAATGTGGGATAACGGGGGTTTATCTTCAAATACAACTTTCACTGTATAGGACTAAACAACTTCAAAAAAACAATATTCTCACTCTTCATTCTAAAACTACATTCTTCCCCTAAAGACAAGCAAGAAGGTATGGCAGATTATACGTAAGATTAAAGGTAAAAATCGTAAAGAGGTTGTCCAATGCCTCAAACAACATGGTCGAGTAATAACCAACAAGAAAAATGTGGCGAATATCTTGGCTTCAACAATAAATCATAACTCTTCTTCAGAACATTATTCTGAAGAGTTTCAAAAAGTTAAAGATAAATCTGAAGCTACACCCGTTTCCTTTGATTCTGCCAATTTGGAAGATTACAATTCTCCTTTCTCGATGTACGAGTTAAAGGATGCCATTCTAAAATCCAATGACTCAGCTACAGGGCAGGATGATATCCATTATCAACTTTTGGGTCATCTCCCTGAAAACGTCCTGACAGTTCTTTTAACTATTTTTAATCATATCTGGTCTACTGGAACTTTTCCTCCTGACTGGCGAAAGGCCATAATTATTCCCATCCCGAAACCCGGAAAGGATCATTCGGATCCAAATAATTATCGGCCGATTGCCTTAACCAGCTGTCTTTGTAAGACGATGGAGAGACTGGTGCATGAGCGGTTACTGTGGCACTTGGAAAGGATCGATGCTTTGGACATAGTCCAGTGCAGTTTCCGAAAACATAAAAGTACAACGGATCATTTGATTCGTTTTGAATCGTTTGTTCGTAACGCTCTGGTAAGCGGAGAGCACGTTGTGTCCGTCTTGTTCGATTTGGAAAAGGCGTATGACACAACGTGGAAGCATGGTATTTTATCAGACCTTAAAACCTTAGGGTTTGATGGGAATCTTCCCATTTTTATTTCAAATTTTCTTGCCGAAAGGGAGTTTAAAGTCCGAGTAGGTTCTACTTTCTTCGATTCTTTTGAACAGGAGATGGGAGTTCCTCAAGGGAGTATTTTATCACCGTTACTTTTTAACATTAAAATCAATAACATCGTCAAACACGTCCAGTCTGGCATCGACAAATCTCTTTTTGTTGATGATTTTCAAATTTCTGCCAAGGGAAGAACATTAGCTGGGGTTGAACGGCAGCTTCAGCTGTGTATTTCCAAAATTCAAAAATGGGTTCAAGAGAACGGGTTCAAATTTTCCCTGGCCAAAACCGAATGTATTCATTTCCACAGGAAAAAACATCAAGTTCTTCAGCCTTCTCTTTTCATAAACAACCATAAGATTAAAGTTTCTAAACAAGTCAAATTCCTTGGTCTGATTTTTGACAGCAACCTTACTTTTTTACCCCACATCAAATATTTAAGAACCAAATGTCAAAAGGGTCTCAACGTTCTCAAAGTTATAAGTCACACGGATTGGGGGGCTGACAGAGCAACATTGCTACGTCTGTATCGGTCTCTTGTCCGTCCACAGCTAGACTACGGTTGTATTGTGTATGGTTCTGCAAAGAGAAATGTCCTCAAGACCTTTGATCCCATACACCATCAGGGTCTGAGAGTTTGTTTGGGTGCTTTTCGCACAACACCAGTGGATAGTTTGTATGCCGAGTCGCGAGAACCTCCTCTGGAGATCCGCAGACTTCGGCTTTCCATGAACTACTACCTAAAGCTAAAGGCAAACCCCGAAAACCCTGCTCATGAATGTGTTATTAATCCCATTCTGAAGGACAAATTTTTAGCCAAACCTACTGAAATACCAACTTTCGGCATACGTATGCTTTCTGAATGTGAAAGGGCTGTTATAGATATTGATTCTGTCTGTGACGATCCTTTGACAACAAACACTCCACCCTGGCAGTTGGAAAACCCAACCGTCAATTTTTCCCTAACTTCTTTCAAGAAGAATGAAACCTCGGACTCTGTCTTTAGGCAGCTGTTTCTTGAGCAGTGCTCAAAGTACACAGAGTATGAATTTATTTTTAATGACGGCTCACTCAAAGACGATTCCGCTGCTGCGGCAGCAGTTTCTAACAAGAAATTACATAAACCACTTCAACTCCGGCTCCCTAATGGTTCGTCGGTGTATTCGGCGGAACTTAGGGCCATCATCTTGGCATTAAAATTAATTTATCAATCCAGACATCAGTCTTTTTTGATTGTATCTGATTCGCTTTCAGCTCTTGAAGCGATATCCACCAGAAAGTTTACTCATCCTTTTTTAGTCGACATTCACGACCTTCATACTAAGCTTATTTCTGAAGGCAAGATTATCAATTTTATGTGGGCGCCCAGTCATATGGGCATAAACGGCAACGAGGTTGCTGACAAGGCAGCAAAGGATGCTCTAGATTTGACGGTTCCTCGTCTCCCTGAGCAGTCTGTTCCTTTTACTGACTTGCGTAGGAAGACACTTTGTTACAGCTTAAAACTCTGGCAAGACCGTTGGTCTGCCTGCACGGAAAACAAATTGTATAAAACTCTTACTGACCTTTTAAAGCCACTTCCTTTAGTGGCTTCAAGTAGAAAAGAAGAAAGTGTTTTGGCCAGGTTACATACTGGTCACACTTATCTCACTCATGTCCATCTGCTTAAAAGAGAAGAGGCACCATGGTGCTATGCATGTGATACTGGTTTTACTGTGAGTCATTTTCTCACCGAGTGTGCTGATCTGTATGATCAACGAGAAAAGTATTTTGGCACCTCGAGCTTGAAAAGTATTTTTACAGAGGTCAGCTCTTCAGCTCTTTTTGGGTTTTTAAAGGAGTCTGGTCTTTATTTTAAGATTTGAATTTTAAAACAACCTAGTTTATTTGACATATAGGGTTTTGCTTTGACTTTTGTTGCCTCCGGGTGACGTTACGGATTTTATGTATTAGAAGTGTTTTAATCTAAAAATGTGCAATGATTAACTTGTGGGGTCCTGATTTGGCCTATTATGGTCCGCTGGACCCGAAAAGCAACAGCTAACTAACTAACTAACCCTTTAAAACACACCAAATCCTTTCCCCAAACTACACTCTACTCTAAATCCTCACTCTCAACTTTAATCCAAAAAAACCACAATGAGACTCTAATTTAAAACAAACGAAATCTAAAAAAACAACCTAAAAAACAATTCTTTAAAAAAAACCAAATCTACAAAAACTAACAAAATCTGACCAAAATCTCTCCACTAAATCTAACTACTCTTCACTAACAAAACCTAGTCTATAAAAACAAATCTACGACCCACTAAAAAAAGAAAAAGACCTAACTAAACCAGAACAGACCTAACTAAAAAGAACCTCTCTAGAAAGAAAGACCTAACTAAACCCCGTCGCACACTCGGCCATCCTGTAAACACAGAATGCACGCCATAAGCATACGTAAACAAATCAACAATTTCAACTACCACAAGCTAACTCATTAAACAACAAAACACATCATTCCTACCAAATAACATGCCTACAATACATATACCGTTCTCTCAAACAACGGTCTTCTAAAGCATTCACACACAAAAATCTTCCCCACCATTCCAACTCACAAAACAATCTACTTAAACATTCAAATAAATCCTCCCCCCAAGCAGCATACTATTCTTTTCACCGCCTACCCATTTACAGAAAGAAAATTGTTTTAACCTACCAGCAAAAGAATCCTCACATCCCGGAAAGATTTCCGGCCGTGACAGACATGTCACACAACAGCATTGAAAACACGCCGCACCAAATACACATCTTCTTCCCTCAAAGATTCCAAGCAAAAGCACAGTTTTAGCGTTCACATCCTGTGCACCGGTGTCACAAGATTAACCCATTCAACTCGAGGGGTGTCAGGCAGCCCCACTTTCTTTAGTTAGTGCCTAACGTCACCTTCAACTATTCAACTTTACATCGCGGCGGAGGGAAAAAGGGAGATGGAATAAAGCCACCTGTCAATTGTTTCTTGTTCACAAAAACATTAATCACAAAATTTACTCCAGAGGCTTGTACCAAAAAAACAATCGTTTTACCTATGCAAATTTTAGAATCGGCTATTCCGCGAGACCAATTCAATAGAAATGAAACTCAGTCTCGGAAACCTTAATGGATCCCCGATAGTATAGAGGTACCACGAGTTCACACGGATGCACCAGAGTGCATGTGTACCGTAACTGTCGTTCCCAAGCTCACATATATATAAGCAAGGAATAATTCTTGCGAAAATAGCACGGGCGTTAATTTTAAATTGATTTGCAGCACTTGCAACGTTTTGTTGTAAATTTATCAAATACAGAAATTCAGGAAACTGACACTGAAATGTCCTGAAAACATGCTACATACGAGGAAAAACTTGAAAAGGAATATTTCTTGAAACCTTTCTTCCTTTCAAATAAATTGATCAAAAATCAGCATTTCATTTTAATAAAATTATCAACATTCCTATAACTCTAAATAAAAAAGTTGAGACATTTACTTAAAACATTAGTGTGTCAGTGTAGTGTGTGTGTGTGTGTGTGTGTGTGTGTGTGACTGTGTGTGTGTGTTAATGTGTGGTGTTTGTGCGTGTGTGTGTATGTGAGTGCATTTTTCCGCTTCAGCAAATGGATCAAAAGCGGCATGCAACTAAATTTAAGAAATTTAAAAAACAAACTAAAAGTGTTCAAGTCAGTCTTTAAAATCCCCAAATGAAACAGTAAATTTACAAATAACTGAAATTGTCTGGAATTTTTTTAATTTCCTTGTTTTATAAATTTATTGTACCATATATAAAACAATGATAGTAATAAAAATAAATACAATAAATAAATGAAAGATTAATGAGACAAAAATGAACCACTCAATCATAATCAATCGAGAACTAAATCAATCGATTATTCTCTACTGTACTTATAGGGTTCGGGTTACACCACGGCCTTGAGAATGGTTACTTATGAGTGATGCATTGATCATTATCCATGACTTCGCGCACCACAGCAACTAGTAATTGTTGTATACTGTGCACAGTTGGGAACCCGACTAGTGTATATGCATATGGTGTCTGAAAATGTATCCGTTGACGAACAATAAACAAAATCTTGTCACGTGGTGATTTTCACGGGTGAAATGGCTACTTTAAACTTAATTAACGATCCCTTTCGAGCACAAATGGGATACCATACTCATTCAAACTGATGTGGTCGAGTGATTTGCCATAATTTGTATATATGCGTACAACAACATGGTGTCGAAATGATGAATAATTTAAGTACAAATTTGACCTTTTTTAAGTAGCCAAAATTTTCCTCTGCCACGAGTTTAATGTGGGTTCTAGAAAAATGCTGTGAAAAAAAATATTGGCCATCTTCGGTGAAACCTTTCATTGTGTAGATCACATATACCCTAGAGAATGTTGTGACAAAATTTCGAGAAAATATATCCATACATACCAAGAATATGTTCGTTTTACATTTCGATGGCAAATTCGGGCTCAGCCAGAAATAAGGTTGACTTGAAAGTTACCACCACTTACCCATTTTCAAAGTCGCCACCAAAATTGATGGCTTTGTGACTTTAAAATTAAATACAAAATTAATCTGCATCTCTTTCTCAACAAATCTTTTACCACCGAAGGTTTTGATCAATGGTGCATCTTTTCTGAATAAGTATATCCGTTTCGGATCTTTGGTAGCCAATTTTTGAACACCTACCATCACTTCGTTTTTCAGGTGATGTCGTTGAGATTTCATATTTGCGAACCACCTGTGGAGTACTGTCACGGCTAATATTTAAAACTTTGACAAAATGTTGTACAGTTGTCCGTGGTGTTATCATATATTTTAAGTAGCCGACTGCACACCATCCGGTAGTGGTGGTGGTGGCGGCGACGACGGCAGAGTTAATTAATTCGAGATTAAAATTCATGTGTAACCCATCTTCACTGCAGCCTTTGTGTTTACTTTGCCCCTGAATTTATAAAGAGTTAAAGAAATCGTCTAAATTCAAAAGCCCGGCCGAGTCAATAGTGCCAATCCCGGTCAACAGACCAGATGATTGATCCCATCTAGTCTCGCTAGAACACGGGAGGACCAGTTGGGGGTGCACGACGTCATTTTGAGACATGTCAAGATAATAGGCACCAGAGAGTGTGGCTGTACTTATAGAATGAAGATCACCAGTCCCAAAAAAAGTCAATATCTTGGCCGACATCAACGGGCAAGATGGGTGGGGCGGGCGTTTCAGAAAAAACTCCTTGGCTGACATCAACGGACAAGATGGGTGAGGCGGGCGTTTCAGAAAAAACTCCTTGGCTGACATCAACGGGCAAGATGGGTGGGGCAGGCGTTTCAGAAAAAACTCCTTGGCCGACCTCAACGGGCAAGATGGGTGGGGACCGGCACGGTTGGCCTAGTGGTAAGGCGTCCGCCCCGTGATCGGGAGGTCGTGGGTTCGAACCCCGGCCGGGTCATACCTAAGACTTTAAAATTGGCAATCTAGTGGCTGCTCCGTCTGGCATTATGGGGTTAGTGCTAGGACTATGGGGTTGGTCCGGTGTCAGAATAATGTGACTGGGTGAGACATGAAGCCTGTGCTGCGACTTCTGTCTTGTGTGTGGCGCACGTTATATGTCAAAGCAGCACCGCCCTGATATGGCCCTTCGTGGTCGGCTGGGCGTTAAGCAAACAAACAAACAAACAAACGTATATGTAATTTCTAATAACAATGGGCTCCATGGTGCTCCTTCCCTTTCCTAAAATAATGGAGTGTTGTCCTTATATGTCCGCTATTCCCCTTTACAAATAGGGGGGGGGGGGGGGGGTGGGGCTTTTTTTTTCCTCAAACGGATTATCTTATAAGTAGCATCAAATATTTATCTCTCAAAAAAAAAAAAACGACACGGATTTTCTTTCAATACTATTACAGACAAATAACCTTATTAAAATCTTGCGTTATACCTTTTTAAGTTTAAGACTTGCGACGGGAGTGGACTTGAAAACTGCTGACTTCTTGCCTTCTTTGCGTTTCACTTCTCAGTCTGTTTGGAGCACTGTAAAATACCCCCTCGACTGAACCATATTATATACCCGCCAAACAAAACCAGTTCGAGAACTCACGTGACTTGCGTGAATAATTTGAGCAAAGTTTCTGTCCGTTTTTACCAAATAGTGAACGTGACTAAACCTTGTGAGATGGTGATTGGTGGATTTGCTTTTTACAATAAGTAAAGTTTTGACTACTCTCAAGACAGCTCCGTCGTCTATGCTGATTATATAAAAAAATAAAATAAATAAAACCCCACCGACTTAACTATTCAGCCTAGATCTATGCGGGTCTGTGCCACAATCTGGCACAGCCTCTCCTGCTCGGCCTGCGTCATGGGGTCCGCCGTCGTTGGACTGGGAACAACGGCGATGCTCTGTAGTGTGGTTTCATCGGTCCATGGTGTGATCGAAATAACGGCCTCTCGTTTCTCGCTGATTTTCACTGTTTTTATGGGTGCTCTGCCATCTTTTTTGAATTCTGGTCACCGGCAACGTCAGAAAGAGACCCACAACAATGATTCTTAGAGCATTTTACTTGGCTCAATGGTATAGTCTATCTCGTATAGAGTAGAGCAGTGACTTCGAAGAGAGTCGTCAGAGAGTTCTTGGAGAATTGACTTTTAGATACATGCATACAGTTTATATAACTTGTACATCCTCGCTAATTCATCAAAGCTGTCAACTCTAACTGGTGATACAAGTACATCACCGACTGCTGCTGGTAGTAATAACCTGGGTGGTGGTTAATCACATGAAAGTCCGGATGACGTCGGCGAAGGGTATTTTCAATTTTTGAAAGGGCTCGCTTTAACATGTATTCGGGAACTAACAAGGGAGAGAGCCTACGTTGAACTAAATGGTGACGTCAGAGAAATAACGTGACTTTTGAATCAAGGAAATCAAAACCCGTGCGACTTCTAATTCCTATTTACCTAGATTGTCCATGCGTTGTCTGAAATACGTGCTAACATCTTTAATATATTTGTGATTGTTGGCTAGGGCTTGAAATAGTTGTTGTACCTTCTCATTAGTCTTCTGTACATAACTATTCATAAGCTAAAGTTGTGCCTCCTGCCCCTTCTCTAATTTTGTTTCATACCAATACATTTTATTAATATGGGTTTAAAGTGTTTATTTCGCCTTGTGTGGTCAGTCCAAAAAGGCCCGACGCCAAATCAACATAGCCTGTGGTGCTGTATTAACATAGCCTGTGGTGCTGTATTAACATAACCTGTGGTGCTGTATTAACATGGCCTGTGGTGCTGAATTAACATGGCCTGTGGTGCTGTATTAACATGGCCTGTGGTGCTGTATAAACACAGTCTGTGGTGCTGTATGAACATAGCCTGTGGTGCTGTTTGAACATAGCCTGTGGTGCTGTATGAACATGGCCTGTGGTGCTGAATTAACATGGCCTGTGGTGCTGTATTAACATAGCCTGTGGTGCTGTATGAACATAGCCTGTGGTGCTGTATGTACATAGCCTGTGGTGCTGTATGTACATAGCCTGTGGTGCTGTATGTACATAGCCTGTGGTGCTGTATGTACATAGCCTGTGGTGCTGTATGTACATAGCCTGTGGTGCTGTATGTACATAGCCTGTGGTGCTGTATGTACATAGCCTGTGGTGCTGTATGTACATAGCCTGTGGTGCTGTATGTACATAGCCTGTGGTGCTGTATGTACATAGCCTGTGGTGCTGTATGTACATAGCCTGTGGTGCTGTATGAACACAGTCTGTCCCTTTTCCTCATCCTCTTGAGGATTTTTCGTTGAGTTTCTCCTGCATCCTCACTCATTTTTTAAAATGTATTAATGGTATACTCCATTTTGCGCTGGTTCTTTGTCTTGAGTTCCGCCATCACGGCGGTACTATCCTCTTGCTGTCTTATTTCTGCCTGACTTGGCAAACAAACAAACAAACAAACAGCCTGCGGTGCTGTATCAACATAGCCTGTGGTGCTGAATCAACATAGCCTGTGGTGCTGTATGAACATAGCCTGTGGTGCTGTATCAACATAGCCTGTGGTGCTGTATTAACATAGCCTGTGGTGCTGTATTAACATAGCCTGTGGTGCTGTATTAACATAGCCTGTGGTGCTGTATTAATATTGCCTGTTTATCAAAATATTTGTAATAGTGGGACCGGGGCTAAAAATGTATTTCCTTTACATCAACCACACACATATTATTCTTCAACGCTGCCTTACCTTTGTTTTTTGAAGATTTGGCTGGCTGGCTGGAGGAGTTGTAGGCTCGGGTTTCTTTCTTTTTTGGGTCGAAAGTTCCTTTTCTGCGTGTAAAATATAAAACATGTTGTAAGAAATTGCGCGTTGAGAGGTAATTTTAACCGTAGAAATGTGAAGAATGTGATATCTTACAAAGTCTTGTCCTAAAAAGAAAAATTAAATATAAGTTTAATGCGAAGGCAATGGTGTTGTTTTTCCCCCCACGATTGAGAGTATCGATTAGAGCTTGATTTTGTTCTGCGTTCAAATACAACGTCGATGATGCTGACATCCTTTCTTTCATCCCGCGTTGCGCCGTTTCTTCTTCTTCTTCTTCCCGTTCATCAATATCACCGCTTTCGCCATACGGAAACTGCATGGTGGTGGTGGTGGTGGTTGTGTACTTTTTTTGTCGTCGTTTTGGCGACTTAAGACCCATTTAGGTAGCCAGTCCACAGTGACTGGTGACTTACCATGTGATTGGCTACTTATCGGGTGACGGGTTACTGAACCCTTTTTGTGAAAGGTTACTTATTTTGTGACTTGTTACCTCGATGTGACCGGCAACTTAATTTAGGCCAACACCACGGCGACTTAAAGTGTGACTTGTTACCTCATGTTGCCTGGCTACTTCAATTAGGGTTAAGGTTGGGGTAAGGGTTAGAGTAATTGGTGACAAAGCTTGACTGTGAGTATGAAAACTTTTTTAATACGTTCATTTAAGTGGTTTTTTTAACAATATCTTTTAATTATGGAAACAAAAAGTGAACTTTTCTCAAATGTATGTGTGTTTTATTTTGTTTTTCTTGCAATTGGGATGGGAATTGTAGCTGTTTGTCGACGAGGGGATTCATACATGAGACCTGTGGATTACTAGCAGAGTGGTTGACTTTACAGGCTATCCAGAGTCAACTTTAGAAAAAGACTCTCCTTGTGCCTGTTTCGCCGACATGCGTGTAAAAAATGTGCACGTTAAGAATCCAAATTCCACGTTCCAGTTTTGGTCATGTATGTACGCAAGTAGGACTGCACCTATGACAGGATATAAAATGCACAAAGCATAAAATACCTGTGATTGCACTTACACACCAGTATGCATCCTGTATAAATGACGACTGGAAAAAAGAAGAGTTTGAACTGGTATGTGGGTGAAGTGAGCGCATCTATGAATTAATGGTTGGACTTTCTAAGAATAACGCCTAACAGGCATATGATTGTTCTTGCTAGACCATACTTGAAAGATAATAAAATAGTTCAACTCTCAGAAGAAAAAAATGCGACGCGAAGATGATTGTTCCTTTTTTTTGGTAAATGCAAAGCGTGATGCGTTCCAACATTGTGCCGGAGTTATTTGCTACATAGAACCACTGTATCATTATTAATTGGCGAATGTTTTACGTAACTCAAATGAATTCTTGTTGTTAGACCATTCTGTATGCAATGCCTAGCCAATGAGATTATTAAACCTTTGTGCTGTTATTTTGTTTGTATTGTTTAAATGCAAGTATGTATGCATGTGACCATCTCTGTGGCAAGGCGTTCGCCTCAAGTGTGGAAAGTACAGGGTTCGAATCCCGGCTGGGTCATATTAATGACCTAAAAAGTGATAATCCAGCAACTCCCAGTCAGGTGCCTGACATTATGGGTACAGTGCTAGGACCGAGTTGGCTCGGTGCCAGTACACTGTGACCGAGTGGGATATCAGCCTGTGTTGCGATTGTTATCCTTGTGTGGCAAACGTTAACTTGTCTGAAGCAGCACCACTCTGAGAAGATCCCGACTGTTTGGGCGTTAAGCACCTTGAACAAAAATGAATGCATGTTTGACTCACATGTTAAGAGAGAGAGAGAGAGATATGCCAACAAAATTCCAAGAAAATAAATAATTTCAAACAGTTTAATGTCCTTTGGAAATAAGAAGGTGAATCATCTGACAGTTTTCAACAAAACTATGAACAGTCTCCTTGAAAGCAATATAATTGAAGAGAATACTATCTCCCGAAAATCAAACCATACATGCACAGAGGGACTCTTGCTTAGAGACGAGCTAAGTGGAAACTCATTTGAATTTTTATGACTTTGAATGAGATCATTATTAACAGTCACAGAGCATAAAAAGCACTCTATCCTGTTTGTTTTCGTCCAATGGTAGCGAGCTAGCTTTCTTGAGTTGCATTGTGCTAAAATAATGCCATGACAATAATTTGCATTCTCACGAGGCTCATATGTCTTCATTTCTGACAAAAGGGGACTTCTTGTCCAAGTTACTGATCGGAGGAAAGAAGTATGCTTACATTTCCTATTAACTTTGAACCGTCTTTCCCTCCAATCAGTGACTTGGACAAGAAGCCCCCTTTTATTAGAAATGAACACATGTGGGAATGAATTATAGCCATATTAACAACCAAGCACAGTTGACATGACATCAAATAAGTTTCTTCAAAAGTGAATGGTATCACACTTATCAAAGCAGCTTGTGTCTTGTATGTATCAAGAGTTCTTAGAAACAATCAAGCAAAAACAGAGTCCACTTTTACTTCTCGTCTTCTAAGCGCTACTGTTCGATCTTAGGCTACAATGTATGCTCGGTCTTATTCCGCTTCCCGAAATCAAGACCATGTACCTTGATCAGCAGAAATAGAAACAAAACTTCCTACATAATTATTCAATATCAAAAAGCAAAATAAGGCAGCATTAAAAACCCGATTGCTGTGACATAAGGCAGGAAAAAATCAGCACAGAAACTTATTCATTTTACAGTATTTTAAACGAAGCACAAATGCAGTAGTAAAAATATATTTGACAGCATTGCCACACACACACACAAACAAAGCAGGCATTAACTAAATACTTCATTCTGTTGGCCAATTGGAAGAGCAAAGATGACCACGGAAACATAACATATTGTTTCGATGACCACGGAAACTAATAAGGTATGTACATGCCAGTTGATTAAAAAGAACCAACATTTGTCTCAATATTTTAAAATACTTACCATATAACACTATTAATACATTTATGCTGGCTAAAATTAGTCAACGAGAGTATTTGACTCTCCCAACTAAAAGATAATATTTTGACATTGGCAACAGCCACAAGGTCATCCACATGTAAATTTCTTGTGACCCGGACTACTAAGTTCAGTCTTGTAATTTCAACTATTGGCCTCAAATACCAAAGAATAGGTACAAGCAGAGCAGGCCATGACGGATAAGCGCAAGGGCTCGAAATTAACACTTTTACTAGCCTGGGATGAATGTGGCACCAGCAACACAAAAGCTGGGGCGGGTGGAAAAAGCTAGGGCCCAAGTATTTTCGAGGACAAAGTCTGACCTTTAGTCAGTACTATTAGGCATTTTAATTTTTTGTCTGTTTAGGGCAACATGTCTAAAAAATAAAGTCAGGGTCGGTAGGTCGGCAACTTTTATTTTTGAAATATAAAACAAGAAGAGCAAACGCTCGATCGAGTCACTTTCGCAGTTCTGAATATTATATGAGGCATCAGATGGACAGGAAGAAATTGCTATTCACAACACAATGAGTCACGTTCACATAAAATTTGAGCCCGGTCACTTTTATAGTTTCCGAGAAAAGCCCAACGTTAAGTTGTGTGTTGCCGAACAGAAAAGGCTAGTTATCTCCCTTGTTTTTCTGATAACGTTCGTAAAAGGCTACAGATGTAAATACTTCGATGTAAAGAATAATCCTACAAAGTTTCAATCACATCCGATGAACTTTGTCAAAGATATAAAATGTCTAATTTTTCCTTTGACGCTGACCTGTGACCTTGAAAAAGGTCAAAGGTCAACGAAACCATCGTTAAAGTGTAGAGGTCATTGGAGGTCACGACTAAACAAAATATGAGCCCGATCGCTTTGATAGTTTCCGAGAAAAGTCCAACGTTAAGGTGGTGTCTACGGACGGCCGGCCGGCCGGCCGGACGGCCGGCCGGGCGGACAGACTAACACTGACCGATTACATAGAGTCACATTTTCTCAAGTGACTCAACAAAAGGGTTAATCGAAAGGGAAATTGTAAATATTTTAATCAACTAGCAAACTGAAAATCTTTTCATTTGATATTTCAACACAACTATATTTCGTTAAGAAATAAAAATAACATGACTTTAGAAAAGTAAAAACATATGGCATTTCTTGGGGCGGGGTGCAAATTTGTGGGGCAAAGCACCCTGTCCCCCCCCCCCCCCCCCCCCCATTAATTTTGAGCCCTGTGCGCTGAATCTCCATGTTTTGGGTACGAGTCAGTAAATCCTGTTACTTGGTATAAGGATGCAACAGTCACAAGCATGGGGTTTAGGGGTTGTTAACTGCCAAAATTTTGTTTTTGTTCTTGAAAAGTGTGTAAATGTACTATAATTCAATTTGGGACAATTGACCTACTAGTACACACACAATTTCATAAAGATTGGATAAAAATGGAATGAAACGCTTTTCATCCGCCAAAAGTTATGTTTTTCCTTTAAAAAAATATGTAGTGAAATTTTGTGTGGGGAAATTGGTGTATCCACAGAATGTTCATCGTGATTGGATTAGATAAAGGAATGTAACAGTTTTAACTGTCAAAAGGGTTTCCTTCTTGTTTTTCTGAAAAGTATGTAATGAAATTCAGTGTGGGACAATTGACTTTCCCACAAAATTTGGTAAAGATCTGAGAAGAAAATGTGATTAAAGCTGGATGGGGGTGGGTTGAACTTCCATTTAAACGGTTTATTTTGCTCAAGCTGCAAAAGAAAGCCTGTCCTGCATGTTGAAACCAGAATAAGATAATGAAGTAGTCAGGTTCACCACAAGTTACCAGTGGACGGCCTTGTGGCTTATGTCAATGCATTTTTGTTTAGGAGGGTCAAGGATGTTCTCTGACTATTTTCACCAAGCATAGATGCATTAGTAATGCTTGTGGTAGTATGCTAAGTAAACAAACAAACAAAAATTATTCCTTCTGCATAATGTTGACATGAAAATATCCATTAAAAGTTATGGCTTTCGCCATAGATAAAAATAGGTCTGAAAAACGTAACAATAAAAATATGGTGTTGTTTTCTGTGAAAATCATAAAAAATATAACTATTTGTACTTGTACTTGTACTTGTACGACGATTTAGGTTAAAAACCTGTACGCCGATCCACAAAGGTAAGCTGCATACGATGATAATGATATTAACTCAAGTCAAGTCCCAAAACTCAAATTTTGAAACCAAGTTGATATCTTTCATTCTAAAATAGCACTTTCAAACTATCAACATCATAATATTTCTTGAACATTTTGTAGGATTGTGACACCAAGAAGAAAACCGTACAAAGCATAGCTGTTGTGCTGCATTACCACACTGTCACTACAGAACATATTTGTTTACATCATTGTGACAAACTCGCTGTAAAGTAATAACCCATCAAAGATCAAATTAGATTTGCCACATGGACATCACAGAACCAACTTGTTTGTTTGTTTGTTTATTTGTTGCTTAACGTCCAGCCGACTACGCAGAGCCATATCAGGACGAGGAAGGGGGGGATGAAGGGGGCCACTTGTCAAGCGATTCCTGTTTACAAATGCACTAACCCATTACTTGTGTCCCAGCAGGCTTTAGTAAAACTAAATTAATACCTACTGGAAGATTACCAGTTTCCAGTATGTTAAAATAGGCTTAACCTATCTACTGCTGGACTTACATCAGAACACTAACAGATTAAACTATACATGAATCGCGAGACAAGCGGCAAGAGAAGAGATTTTTGGAAAAAATACAGGTGAATGAGCAAGAAGGCAGAAAAAAGAAAAGAATTCATGAAGAAAAAGAGAGCATGACAGGAAAGAGGAACCAAAAATCTACCTAACAGCAAACTAGAAAGCTCCTGCGGTTCCAAAAACAGGAGGGGCCTTTAATTTCATAACCGCAGTGCCCCACTGCGGGAACCAACTTGTTTACATCATTGTGACAAACTGGCTGTAAAGCAATAACCCATCAAAGATCAAATTAGATTTGCCACATGGAAACCACAGAACAAACTTGTTTACATCATTGTGACAAAGATCAAATCAGTTTTACTGCATTGCCACACTGTCATTTCATATTTTCCTTAACTTTTCGAAACCAGATTTAGTCACCATAGAATACTTGTTTACATCATTGTGAAAAGATCAAATTAGTTTTACTGCATTGCCACACTGTCACCACAGAATACTTGTTTATGTCACTGTGACAAAGATCAAATCAGTTTTACTGCATTGCCACACTGTCACCACAGAATACTTGTTTACATCATTGTGACAAAGATCAAATCAGTTTTACTGCATTGCCACACTAGCTGTCACCACAGAATACTTGTTTACATCATTGTGACAAAGATCAAATCAGTTTTACTGCATTGCCACACTGTCACCACAGAACACTTGTTAACATCATTGTGACAAAGATCAAATTAGTTTTACTGCATTGCCACACTGTCACCACAGAATACTTGTTTACATCATTGTGACAAAGATAAAATTAGTTTTACTGCATTGCAACACTGTCACCACAGAACACTTGTTTACATCATTGTGACAAAGGTCAAATTAGTTTTACTGCATTGCAACATGGACACCACAACCCCACCCTGTTTAAAAAAGCACAAATATTCATATTTCGACACCATTTTCAACATTTCTGTTTGCGTATCTCACACCTGACTCTGTTGCATATTTGAGCGATTGAATACTTTTGAAAAAGGTCAGAGAAGTTGGGACCAGCTGAGTTTATCTGCATGATAATTTGTGCTTTTGTAACGCCTGCTTCTCCTGGTCGCTTCTTCCCAACGTTAATCAGATCAGAGCAGCATCGGAAAAGCCTGAATTTATCTTCAGTGGAAAAGACATCGGGCTTACCGAAAGTACAATTACGAGCACTTTCTGTGCTTCCTGTTCTTATTTGTTTGCATTTTGCAACTGTCACAATCGTTTTCAATATCATGCTTTTGCTAGGCCCACTCCCAATGTTTGGCTCATTCTCAGAGCTCGTTAGTCTGCTTGATGGCAGCACAACTTCTTCATCATCTGAATCCAGAGGGTCGTGAAATCGTTCAAAGATCCGTCGGAAGTTTGCCGTCATCCTGGCACCAGTAGAGACGTCATAGTGTTTATCAGCAGTAATGGGATCATGATCCATATGGACAGCCATTTGCTCCTTCTCTTCTTTTGACACACCTTCCTGTCTAGATTTTGATACAACCGTTTTTCGAAGTAGGGTAAAAGTGATGTCACCTACATCCTTGTGTACGATAGCTCCAAAATCAAACCAAGCTGATTTGAGGAAATCACCGATCTCTCCAACGTCAGCTCGTTCCCCTGAAGATCTGCAAAATACTTGCTCCGTATGTGGGTTGAGGTGTGGTCTCAGCTCCATGGTGTACTTGGTTAGGAGCTCATATTCTTTTTTTGAACAGAAAATGCCGGCTGCTCCGGATACTCTAAATGTTTTCCCTTCTTCAACCAAGATAACAAAACCATCCTCCTCCTGCACTGCTTCTCTTACATCTGAAACTTTCAAATCTGCAAAGACTCCAGTTCTCTTACAATTTGGAAGGGCTGTTTGTAACAGTAAGTGTCGTGCTATTCTGTGCACCTTGTCTGCAGCCTCAGGGTCTGTTTCATCAATGTCGCATGACTTTATCAATGTTTCTGCAACTCGTGTCCTTCGGTACTGTGCGACATCATCAAAGTCAACAACTCTGTGCCGATCACTCAGTTTCCTGCGCTGTAATTCTTCGAGGGCCGTTTTAGTTATTGACTGAAGAGTACCTTTCAGGTTCGTTCTAATCGACACAAAGCTAGACTGGTCCAGTAAAGGAGGGCTCATGGACTCCAGATAGTCCACAAAGTGAGAAAACGCATTGAGGTAGTCTTTTACCGTCCCCCAGGATCGGTCTTCGTGAATTTGTTCTGCGACAGATTTCTTTCCGTTTGTTGACCTGCCAATTGTCTTAAGTTGCTCAAGACATGATGAGTGAAATTCCTTCTTTCCCAGACATAATTCGAGCACCGTGTGAACCATTTGCTGACTTCTTTGGTTTTGTGATTTCTTTTGTGTTCGTTTGTGATCATCCAGAAAGTCAGGGATGAAATTCCCCCCTTCAAGTGATGCAAACCAAACTGAAAACGAGCTTGAGAGCGACTTCGCAGTATGCATGTTCTTTCCAAGAACAGGTTCACTGAGGGAGCATGACTTTTTAATGGATTTAGCCAAGACTTTTGCATTCGCTTTTTCCATCTGGTGCTTCGAAACCATGTGTCTATCTAGACGAGTTCCCTGCCATTGACACTGTTCTACATTGCAATAGTAAAGTCTGTATCACCTTTTGGGCGACTTCTTGTGATCTGCAATCAGTCTTCTTGCCTCAAAACGAGGAATGTCTTTGTGCACCTGTTGGAAATGTCTGGCAAGATTTACTACTTCGGCGGGACAATTTTCCATAACGCAACTTGCACGCTTTCTGTGCCTTTTGGCGTTGGCCATCTGTTGTCGTACCCTTGTGGTTTTAATCCGAAATTGTGATGTCCTAGGGCAGGATTCACAGGAGGGATGTTTTAGCGACGATGGGCACGATTCACTGGAGGGATGTCGCAGCGATGATGGGCACGATTCACTGGAGGGATGTCGCAGTGATGATGGGCACGAATCACCGGAGGGATGCTGCAGCGAAGATGGGCAGGATTCACTGGAGGGATGCTGCAATGAAGATGGGCACGATGGTCCAGGGCACGAATCATCAGCACAGGAACCATCGGAGGGATGATGAACTGTTAAAACAAAACAAAATTATAAAAATGAATTGCATAGATTTTGGACAGTAGGGGCCTGCAGGCAATTGATCCATAATTACCTTTCGTTTTCAAGTAAAAATTGAATATTATAAATTTGTTTACATCGTTTTACGTCGAGTAAACTTTTGGCAACAGTGCCACTCATGATAGATATAGTTTTTAAGTGCTTTGGGGCTCCCGCACACCATGAAGACCAAATGAGGACAACAGAGCCTCTCATGATAGCTATAGCTACTGAGTGCTTTCGGGCTCCCACAGACCATGAAGACCAAATAACTACAGAGCCTCTCATGATAGATATAGTTATTGAGTGCTTAGGGGCTCCCACAGACCATGAAGACCAAATGAGGACAACAGAGCCTCTCATGATAGATATAGTCCCACAGACCATGAAGACCAAATGACCACAGAGCCTCTCATGATAGATATAGTTATTGAGTGCTTAGGGGCTCCCACAGACCATGAAGACCAAATGAGGACAACAGAGCCTCTCATGATAGATATAGTTATTGAGTGCTTTGGGGCTCCCGAAGACCATGAAGACCAAATAAGGACCACAGAGCCTCTCATGATATAGTTATTGAGTGCTTTGGGGCTCCCACAGACCATGAAGACCAAATGAGGACAACAGAGCCTCTCATGATAGCTATAGTTATTGAGTGCTCACGCAGACGATGAAGACCAAATGAGGACCACAGAGTCTCTCATGATAGATATAGTCCCACAGACCATGAAGACCAAATGAGGACCACAGAGCCTCTTATGATAGATATAGTTATTGAGTGCTTTGGGGCTCCCGCAGACCATGAAGACCAAATGAAGGCAACAGAGCCTCTCATGATAGATATAGTTCAGTTTTTCCAAAGCGACGTGTTGTCACAGTGTGAGATAGAGGTTTACTCAAGTTATTTGTGGGACTGAGAATTCTCTCCTGGAGTGTCAAGCGTGCTACTTGGTGACGACGATGATGATTTGCTTTCGCAAGAGCTAGATGAGATCAGACCAAGTAGCACGCTTGACACTCCAGGAGAGAATTCTCAGTCCCACAAATAACTTGCTGAATGAAACTTTGAAGAACACGAGCAAATTTTGCACTATACTTGACTCCTGCAGTAGTATCGTCAAAGCTGGTCGTCAGCCGGCAAAAAGGTCTTATCCCAAAAAAAGATGTTGTTTGAAAGGTTGCACCTGGACTGGTGCAAGACCCGATATACATTTACAAATCAAACACAAGATAAGTGTAAGCGAAGCCTTAGAAACTGCCAAACAGTGTGAGAAAATTGAAACCAAACCCAACAACAATGCTGAAAACCCTCAGCATGTCACCACAGACAAGATATGTGATGAGTTTCTTACTTGGTTTGCATCTCTGGAAGGGGGTAGTCTTGTTCAGCCAAACCTTGATGAAAATAAAAAGAAGCAAAAAGAAGCACAGAACAGAAAAGTAAGATACAGGCAAATCCGGATAAGACGAAATTGAAGGGACCGAATTGTTATTGTGTCCTATCCGAAATTTCGACTTGGTCATAGTACAGTGGAACCCCTCTCTAGCGACCTTGAAAATGTTGACAAAAATCGGTCCTTATGGAGGGGGGTCCTTACAGAGGGAGGGGGCGGGGCCACAAAGAAAGTCACCTCAGATTTTCTTAAAAAAAGAAAACAGAGAAGTTTGAGTTGCTGACGACCGTTTCCTCAAGCAAACTGCTTCGATTTCATGTTTGACATTGTCGATGGTGTCCACCAGTTCTGGTGCATGTTTCAATGCAAAAAGAGTTAGTTTCGGAGCAAGCATTTCTTTACAGCAGTCCCTGCAATGATGAAGGCCCTCCGAGAAAGAGAGTGAAAAATCGGCCACCGTTCTCAGCATCGCGTATCTGTGTGTAACCTCTTTCATTGACAAGATACTATTGTTTCCCTGCAGCCTTGACCAGTGAGTCGGTTACCTACTTTGTGAACCCTTCAGTTGTGTTGCTTTGTCAAAAGTTAGACACAGTCAACTAGTTTTGCTCTGAGTGAACAGTGCAGCTGGCCTCAATTAGCCGGTGACACCTCTCTGGCCACAGCACCAAACAGTACATGGCTGGGGGGAGAGAGAGAGAGAGAGGGGGGGGGGGGGGGGGGGGTAGCTGGCTAAACTCAGTGGGGTGTCCGGTGTCACTGAAGTCAGCAGGAAGAGCATTGGAGAGAAATAGAGAGGTGTACTCTTCCAAACAATTTCCAAGGATCAGTTGTCAGGGCTTAGGGTAGTCAGTGAGGGAGAGTGAGAGCGGTTTGTGTACAGTCCGACTGAAGAGTGAAAAGTCACTGCCACAAGATCGGCATGCAGTCAATAAAGCCAGACAAGAAGAATGATTATGACATGCGGCTCTATCTGCTGGTTTTTTTTTTATTCAAACTGGTTTTCAACGCTTATTCTCACAAAGCATCTGCACACCTGCCTCTGCCTCTGTTTGTGTGGCTGCTTTCGTATGATGTCAGTGCATGGTGAGTGCGTTCACTGCCTTGTCACCACTTCCCCACCTTTTTCAGAATGTTTTCTTGGAGTTGGATAATTCTCCTTACTCCTCGCCCCCTCCTTACTCCTCGCCCCCTCCTAACTTCAGTTCATACTTTATTGCGTGCCGACTGACCAGTCGGTGTGGCGTCCGTGTAGAGAAGAAGGGAAAAAGGTTACACAATGCGCTAGTGTGAGACGCCAAGTTTCGTGTTTCGAGTTGCTGTAGTAAATATAGAGTAAACTTTGTCTTTGGGACTGACTTTCTGTTGTGTGCTATCCGTCTTTCGACTTACGTAAGAGAAATTCCATTTCGAGCTCAGGGTACTTTGTACACATAGATAAAGAGGGATAATTCCGGACCAGAATTTCTTTGTGTGCTAAGCGAATTTTTGACTTAACCGTTTGTGAGTTAGCTGGATTTGCCTGTACATGGTTTTCATGATATTGGACGAATGTCTTGGTTCAAAAACATTTCCCATCTCATGTCTGAACCAACTGAAACTGATTGGGAGAAGCACTGATCTGGGTGACGAGTCTGCATCGGTCTTGATGAACATTAAAGAAGGACGATCAGGACAGGAGCCGAAGACTTGGGGTACCATGAAAAACTATCTTTCAGCTCTCAGTCATTTCTACGACTTTCTCCAGTCGTGCTACTCGAATCATCGTCTAGACGTTGAAGGAATGCGTACAGCACTGCGAGGAATCATTCGTAGTGTCAACAAGTTTGTTGGGGAAGAAAACCAGAGAAGAAAGATCGAGAGCAGAGAAAAAGTCATTCCACCCGATGTCATTTCAAAATACTTGGATCAGAAAATGGCATACTGCCTTTCAAAACAAATTCAAGACCGGGGCAAGGATGATGAGGGAAACTATGAAGCCGAGGATGTGGAGATGGAAAGGATCAGAAACCACATAATTCTACAGACAGCTTTTTCCAGTGGAAAGCGATGTGGTATTCTGTGCGACATGAAATGCGGGCAGGTCTGCAATGCACAGAAGTGTGACGATGGGGATCGAGTCATTTTAGTCGAAGATGGAAAGACGTTTAGAACTTCTGGTGCAGCAGGAATTCGCTTGGGTCCTCGTGATCACAACACGTTAGTGTTCTACATCCAACACTTGAGACCCGAGTCTTCCAATGATCAAGTTTTCTGCCAGTCAGATGGCACTTTCTCTAGTGTCAGTGACATCAACTCTTTTCTGCAGGCTGCCTTCAATGACTTTGGCATGGTGAAACACTTGGATGTTCCTCACGTGACTTGTACTCTCATCAGAAAAACATTTGTGAGTTTATCCAGAGAGCAGGACGTCCAGGCAGAGAACTTGAAATAGCCATGGCAAAACACAAGGATCACAATGGCTTCAAATCTTGGAATATCAGCATGCACATCAACAAAATGTCTTTTTAAATTAACGACTTCTCCTGTGCACGACTGGACAGGACAAGAAAATCTTCTCCGGCGTTTCTCTGGCTTTGATTTCTGGCATCGGCTTCTGGACACAGGTTTCTTTTTCTCTGTAGACACACACACCATAAAATAAATGCGAATCAATCTTTTAATTATTAAGTTTCAAGAAGTCAACTATTAGCATCTGGCAGTCTATGTGTAGCTCTTATGGTAGGAAAAAAACAGGCTTCGGGTTTTTTCTTATTGTTTTGATGCATAGGGGCACCCGGGGCAATTCCATACCATACTTTTGTTTTTTCATATTCTGAACTGTTATGCTGTTATTCAACATGGAAACACACAACTTCAATGAAATGAGAAATCGGGGTAATTACATAACTATTTTTAAGTAAGAGAAAAAAATCAAATCAGAAGGTTAGGCTACCCATTGGAGGAAAGTAACAGAGAAGCGTTAGTTGGGTTTTTTTTCGAATTTCGCATCTTGTAGTATTGCGTGGTCACAAAGCAGACAGGACAGTTGAAGAACTTGGTGTAGCCATCTTTATTACCCGAAGTTCCCCTTACAAAGCCGGAGTTATTTCCCTTCCCCTGTCGTCTGCATGTTAGGCCGAAGTGGGCGCACCTCGACCCATCCAACACCTCCCCCCCCAGAATATCTCAAAACCAATTTTCTTAACACAAAATCACAAACTAAACAAACCCCAAACCTTTGCAAACCCCAACCCACAAGCCTCATTCAATCTGTCCAGTTATGTTGGGCCACCAGACGGAAGTGCGCGCTAGAGCTTGGCATTTGGTGATGCCTTGGTGTCCCTCATGTAGACGATCGAGTGTGTCCAGGCGTAATTGTAGGGGAATGACGATGCGGTCATCGTAGAGCAGCAGATCATCGACTATTGTGAGGTGCTGTCTGTTTTTGAAGTACTGCTGCAGCAGTGGATTTTGTTGCATGTAGCCGGGCCATCCGTTTAGGCAGTGTTTTCTGATTTCTGACAGTTCAGTGTCTGTCTCTTGGGCTTGTCTGATTTCGTCTAGTTTTTGTGCTGAAGCGGGCAGTATCTCAATTGTATGTCTGATGTAGGCAGTGACTTCGTTGATAAATTTGAGATCTGTCGTTTGAGGTTCTGACGATGGCGCACGAGAGAGTGCGTCTGCCGTTGTTTGTTCCTTTCCTGCCACGTGTATCACTTTGGGATTGAAGCGCATCAGTCTCAGGCGGAAACGTTGTATGCGAGGTGGCATTTTTGCGATCTCTGTGGTGCTGAGAAGCGGGACTAGTGGTTTGTGGTCTGTCTCGATCGTAAAGTCAAGACCTAAGACGTACTCGTTGAGTCGGTCGCAGGCCCATGTGGCTGCTAGGGCTTCTTTTTCGATCACCGCATATCTCGTTTCTGTGTCTGTGAGGGAACGTGAGATGTAGCAGACTGGGCGACGTGTTTTGTCCTCTTGTATTTGCAACAGGACTGCGCCAATGCCTGTGTTCGAATAGTCTGAAACGTAGAACTTGCCATATGAAGGGAAAAGAAAATAACTGCATCGGTCTCGAATAGCAGCTAGCATCTGCTGAAGAGACATTAAACCCCAAAAACCAACCAACCAACCTGTGTTCGAGGCGTCGGCTGCAATGACAGTTTCTTTCTTGGGGTCATAATGAGCCAGTACCGGCGTTGAGATGAGCAGTTTTTTGATGTTGGTGAAAGACGTCTGTTGTGCGTCTCCCCACAGCCATGATGTGTCTTTGCGCTGAAGCTCTCGAAGTGGTTGTGTCATGTTTGCCAGGCCTGGAGTGAATTTCGCCAGTTGATTGCAAATCTGTGCAAGTGAATAATTTTGCAGCAAATCCGAAAAATTAGGCCCAGCTGAACGGACCCTCTGCAAAATTTGTTGTTTTGTGACCCCACCCCCTGCACCACTTTTCCTGCTTGTTTCTATCAGATCTGCGCAACAAGTGAACAGCCGCAACTTGTCCTCCACTGAGAACAAATCCATCTTGCCAAAAGTGCTTTTTCGAGTACCTTGCTGGAATTGTGTCCTCTTTGGGAATAAAGATTGTTGTCCATCTTTGGTGCAAGTCTTTCTGTAGGAATCCATGCCAATACTTGTCTCACAATTTAAAACTTCACCAGAAGCAACATGATCTTGGTTTAAATTAGCTGCCACACTACTTTCCAATCTGCAAGAAGGAGCTATGCAATCGCCATTGTCAACCTCATCGTCAGAGTCCAGTGGGTCATGGAAACGTTCAAATATGCGACGAAATTCAGCAGTCAATCGTGCGCCAGTTGAAACATCATAGTGCTTATCAGCAGTTTCAACCAAGTGGTCCATATGACAAGCCATTTTCTTTTTAGTGTCTGCATCAACACCATCTTCTCTGGATTTGCTCACAATGCTCTTCCGAATTAAAGTACAGGTTATGTCGCCAACGTCTGTATTTATAATTGAGCCAAAATCTGACCATGCATCTTTCACAAAATCCCCTATTTCACCCACATCTGCTCGTTCGCCAGTAGGGCGACAAAATACCTGGTCGGTTTGAGGGTGCAGAAGAGGCCTGATCTTTGTAATAAAGTTTTGGAGAATGCCATACTCTTCCTTCGAACAAAACACCCCAGCTGCTCGCTCCCATGGGGTCGCCTTCACGCGGCGGGAGTGTTTCCACTAAGCTACCCCACCCCTTTACTTCTCTTCTTTTGTCTTATTTCTGCCTTACCAGTCCTTTCACCTATATTTCCCTCCAAAAAACTCTCCCTACTATTCCCTGCAGTTTTCTGATTCCTTTCTTGTCTTATTTCTACCTGACTGGATCCGTCACCTTTATTTCACTTCCCAAAAGTCTTCTTTTCCACATCCTTATTTCTCTGTGGTCTTCTTAAGACCCAGCGTGTTTGCCGTGCGCTGCGACCTGTACCGGTTTGGGCTGGTGACCTGATGATTGAGGGGTTTACTTAGTTGCGACTTTGTAGCGCCAACACATCATTTTGGCCCAGTCTTTATCTAAGACAGGAGGTTGAAAAAGGCTTACCCGCTTCAATCAATCGGCTGGTCAAGTCTGGGTATATGTCTTGAGCATATTGCATCGGACCTTTGGCTAAAGGAGCAAGCGGCGGTAGGAGGGGGCGGCGGTAGTCGGGACAAACACTATGCCAAGTTGTTACCTAACCCGTTTCCGCTTGGAAAGAGTTGACGAACATTATGCCAAGTTGTTACCTAACCCGTTTCCGCTTGGAAAGAGTTAAATCTCCTATTACAGATTGATACCATATGTTTCCTCTTATCGCTGCGTATATCCATCTGTATCCTTGGCGCTCTGGAGTTGGATAACCGCTCCACCTAAGCGTCCCCTTGTTGGGCTCCGTGGTGGGTGGGGATCAGATGCGACGAAGATAAAGGCCTCAAACATGGCCACCTCTTCTTTTTCTTCTTTTTTTTCAAGCACCCGAAACGGAAACAAACGAAGATACTGCGTTGACTCTGACTCTGACGATGAAGTCCGAGTCAGAGCAACAAAGAACAACATCAGCGAGGCCTGGCCCCGTTTCATTGTTGTTGAGACTGCAGATGAGGCACAGCCCATCTCCAAACTTTCGCCTTTTGCGATACAGAAGGTTATTGCAGGAGTATCATCAACGATAGACAACATTAAGAGGCTTCGTAATGGTTCTCTACTGATTGAATGTCCTTCAAAAAAGGCATCAGATGGTCTTCTCCGTCTGAATGGTCAGAAATTTGTTGATAGACCGGTCAAGGTCAGTCCTCACAGAGGCCTGAACACCAGCAAAGGAGTCATCCGATGCCGAGAGCTGGAGGGCCTCAGTGAGGCTGAAATAAAAGAAGGTCTAAAGGATCAAGGTGTCATTGATGTGTACCGGGTGTTGATCAGGAAGGGCGATATCAGAGTACCCACCAACACCCTTTTCGTCACTTTTTGTACCCCAACCATCCCTGAGAAAATAAAAGTGGGATTTGTTCAAATAAGAGTGACTTTGTATATTCCATCACCAATGAGATGTTTCCAATGCCAAAGATTTGGACATTCAAAGGCTGGATGTAAACAGAAGGCAGTGTGCGAGAGGTGTGGCGGAGATCCTCACGAAGGTCCCTGCACATCACCACCCACCTGCACAAACTGTAAGGGAAACCATTCCCCGTCCTCCAGAGAATGTCCAAAATACAAGTTTGAACAGGCCATTCAAAAAACAAAAACGGAGAAAAAGATGTCTTTCTCAGACGCCAGGAAGGAGGTTGAAAAAACGAATGTTTTTTCCTTCCAGAAAAGTTTTGCGGCAGCAGTCAGTCAAAGACCTGCAACAAAGTCAACACCCACCCAGACCAGTATTTCATATAGGTCTGTGGGTGTCCAGGCAGGCCCGTCCATGTTGAAAAGGACAGAGCCCACAAGAAACAAAAGTATTTGTACACAGACAGATGAAAGCACAGGTGGGGCTATCCCCACTGGAGACTCTATGGGGTCTCCTGGTGAGGTTTGCTTCACCGCCCCAACTGGAGACCCTGTGGGGGCTCCTGGTGAGGTTCGCTTCACCACCCCAATTGAGGACCCTATGGGGTCTCCTGGTGAGGTTCGCTTCACCACCCCAACCCAGAAGCCCGTTCACAGGGCAACTCACAGGAAGGGGGCCGTCGAGGTAGTGGAGGTAGTGGACCTTACTCAATCCACACCACGAACACCTCCGGACAAGGGAAAAGTTACTCTGCCCCAAAGATCGCCTCGCACCCCAAAAATGGAGAAAAATCCCATCACACTATACAATCATTTTGGGAGTTTATCCGACGAAGAGGGTATGGAGGCAGAAACTTCTTAAAACTAAACAAACATAGCCAATTTTATTCAATGGAATTGTAGAGGGGTCCAAGCTAACTATGAAGAATTATGTCTACTTTTACACAAATTTCATCCTGTTGCTACAGCATTACAGGAAACAATGCTGAAACCAAACAAAGATTTTAATGTATCTGGATACAATGTTTTTAGAAACCATTCAGACAATAACACGTCTGGGGGAGTTGCTCTTTTGATTAAGAAAAGTGTACTTTGTAGTGAGATCAACCTATGTACAAACATTCAAGCCGTCGCAGCACGAGTGACATTAGATAAAACCATCACTCTCTGCAGTGTATATCTGTCACCATCCAAATGTTACACGAAGCACGATCTTGAAAATCTTATTGATCAGCTTCCAGCTCCCTTTGTTTTAATGGGAGATTTTAACGCTCATTCCCCTTTATGGGGCAGCAACTCTCTAAGTACGAGAGGACGAATTCTAGAAGATTTTTTAGACAATCGTAATCTATGCGTTTTAAACGATGGAGTACCAACATATCTCCATCCAGCAACAGGATGCAAGTCCATACTAGATCTAGTTATTTGCGACACCTCTCTTGTTCTAGACTTTGAATTTAAAGTCTATGATGACACATGTGGTAGCGATCATTTCCCTATCTTGATGTCTCAAATAGATGGATTGGAAGAAGCTTCCCCCCAGAGATGGAACCTGAACAAGGCAAACTGGCTGTCTTTTACTGCCGAATGTTCTGTCCAACTCACAGAAGACACTGTCTTTGATGGAAGTGACGACCCATCATCTATTTTTACAAACACTCTACAAGACATTGCCACTGAGTACATCCCAAAAACATCTTCAAACAACCGCATTAAAGTGCCATGGTTTAATAAAGAATGCCAAGAAGCCCGATCTGAGCGAAAGAGAAGTCTACACAGGTTCTACAGATGCCCGACCCTTGGCAAGAAGTTGACTTTCTTCAGATTTCGCGCTAAGAGTCGCACTGTCATAAAACATTCTAAAAGAACATCCTGGAGGTCTTTTTGCTCAAACTTAAACTCTAAGGTATCATCAAGTAAAGTTTGGAATGCTATTCGTAAAATCAAAGGGAAAAAAGGATCTGCATCAATTAACCACCTTGTGGTAAATGGATCCCTTATAACCCAAAAGAATGAAGTAGCAAACGTTCTGGCTTCAACAATGGAAAAAAACTCATCAACAGAAAATTACTGCACAGATTTTCAAAAAATCAAAGCCACCCAAGAACGTAAACCCATAAACTTCTCATCTCAGAATGAGGAGAACTACAACAAGTTGTTCAGTATAACTGAACTCAAACAAGCCTTACAAAAATGCAACAACTCAGCAACGGGGCTGGACGGAATACATTATCAGTTCCTCACACACCTACCAGAAAGTTGTCTTCTGGTCTTGCTGAAGGTTTTTAACCACATATGGGAGAGTGGATCCTTTCCACCTTCATGGCAAGAAGCGATGATTGTCCCCATTCCAAAACCAGGTAAAGATCATACAAACCCCAGCAACTACCGTCCGATAGCCTTGACCAGCTGTCTGTGTAAAACCATGGAGCGATTGGTCAACGCTAGGATGGTGTGGTACCTAGGAAAACAAAACCTCTTAAGTGATGTGCAATGTGGCTTCCGAAAGGGACACAGCACCACTGATCATTTGGTACGTTTTGAGACCTTCGTTCGAGAGGCCTTTGCGAGATCTGAACATGTACTAGCTATATTTTTTGATCTCGAGAAGGCTTACGACACGACCTGGAAACACGGTATTTTAGCTGATTTGCATGAAATGGGTTTTCGTGGACGTCTCCCTGTTTTTGTGGAAGGATTTCTAAGTAATCGATTTTTTACAGTACGGGTCGGTCCCAACCTATCAGAGTTCTGTCAACAAGAGATGGGTGTTCCTCAAGGAAGCATTCTATCACCCATGTTGTTCAACATCAAAATCAATAACATAGTAAAGGCAGTACTGAAAGGATCCGAGTCATCCTTGTTTGTTGATGACTTTGCACTTTGTGTGCGTGGTAAATCCCTACATAGAGTGGAAAGGCAGCTTCAATTATGTATCGACAAGGTGCAAAAATGGGTAACAGAGAACGGTTTCAAATTTTCCACCAGCAAAACTGTCTGTATGCATCTTTGCAAACAAAGGGGAGCCATGCCAGAACCCTCTCTGGTCCTGAATGGTAATCCTGTCAAGGTTGTTGAAGAATTTAAATTCCTAGGACTGACCTTTGACCGTCGACTAACATTCCTTAAACATATCCAGTATCTGAGAACATCATGTCTGAAAGCTCTGGATGTATTGAAAGTGGTTTCTCATACGGACTGGGGTGCTGACCGCACAGTCCTACTCAGACTTTACCGTGCTTTAATCCGATCCAAGTTGGACTATGGTTGTGTCGTCTATGGTGGAGCCGCAAAATCCAACCTAAGGCTATTAGACACAATACACCACCAGGGTATACGTCTTTGTCTGGGAGCTTTCAGGACGTCTCCAGTACAGTCCTTATATTTTGAGGCCAAAGAACCCTCTCTGAGGCTGCGACGCCTGAAACTCACCCTAAATTATGTGTTGAAACTGAAAGCTATGCCTACAAATCCAGCCTACCAATGCGTATTTCAACCACAATGCTCTGAATTTTTTGAAAGTCACCCAAATGATCGAGCACCTCTGTCTTCTCGGATTCAGTCACATCTGGCCGAATCAAAGATAAAACTCGATCATGTTAGTGAAAATCGATGGACAGAAACACCACCATGGACATTGCCAGATCCAGTTGTTCGACTCGATCTGACAAGGTTAAAGAAGTCAGAGACAAATGATTTGATTTTTAAACAGTGTTTTAGCCAGTTCTGTACCGAGTTTCCTTCCCATCAACGAATATACACTGATGGGTCCAAAGCTGAAAGTAAAGTGGCATCAGCTTCTGTCACAGGTCCTAAACTCGATAGGGCCTTTTCGGCCCGTCTTCCGGATGACAGTTCTGTATTTTCTGCAGAGTTGAAAGCTTTACAGCTAGCTCTGAAACAGGTATATCAGTCAAAAAAGAAAGACTTCCTGATTCTGTCGGATTCCCTATCGGCTCTTACCGCCGTGAAGAGAACTCAGCTAGATCACCCACTGTTGGTCGAAATCCAAGAGCTACATGCATCTCTGATTGAAGAAGGCAAAAGGATTGTGTTTGCATGGGTGCCATCCCATGTTGGAATTAGAGGCAACTCTGCAGCTGATCAAGCTGCTAAAGAAGCCAGAGAAAGACTCATCACTGACAAACACACAAAGCATTCAGATTTCAGAACTCGCACCAACATGTACATAAAGTACCTATGGCAGAGTGAATGGGACGAATGTGAAGAAAATAAACTTCATAAGATCGTCCCCCAGCTGTCGGACAGCCTACCCCAATGTCGCCTCAACAGGAAAGAAGAGACAGTTCTCTGTCGCTTACACATTGGGCACAGTCACATTACACATTCGTATCTGCTGAAAGGTGAAGATCCACCATACTGTTTTGGATGTGACGAACCATGGACATTAGAACATGTTCTCACAAAATGTGTAGACGTTCAAGAATTTCGAGACAAACACTACAATGCGGAAACATTGAAGGTTTTATTCCGGGATGTTCCCCCGGACAAGATTTTTAACTTTTTAAAAGAGATCAAGATTTTTTACAAGATTTAAAGTACCAGAAGTGAAAATGATTAATTTTTAGAACCTTCTTTTACAGTGATAGATTTGAATGTAAATAGTCTGAAACGTAGAACTTGCCATATGAAGGGAAAAGAAAATAACTGCATCGGTCTCGAATAGCAGCTAGCATCTGCTGAAGAGACATTAAACCCCAAAAACCAACCAACCAACCCCAGCTGCTCCTGCCAGCCGGAAAGTCTTTCCCTCAGCAACCAAAATGACATATCCATCATCCTCCCTTTTAGCTGCATTAACATCTGAACATGTCATGTCGGTGAATATTCCTGTTCTCTTTCCATTGAGTAGCGCCATTCCTAGGAGAATATGCCTGGAAACTCGGTGTACATTGTGTTTCAATTCTTCAGAATCTGTACCTTCGCCTTCTTGCAGCGACTCTGTCAATGTCTTTGCCATATTGAGGTTTTCATACTGTTTGATGTGTTAAAAATCAATCACTCGATTTCTGTCAGAAAGTTTTCGGCGTTGTAGCTCCTCTTGGGCAAACTTTGTTACGGTTAGAATTGAACCCTTTAAATTTATTCTGATCACGGCAATTGTGTCCCGATCCACTCCAAGTCTGCTTGACTCCAGAAAGTCTACAAAGTGACTCAATGAGTTCAGGTAGTTTTTCACGGTTCCCCAAGTTCAATCTCTTTGGAGCTTTTCAATTACAGATGTTTCACCCTTCTTTTGGGGTCTGCCTATTGTTGACAACATTGACAGAGCCGATGCATGAAACTCCCCTTCACCAAGGCATGTCTTTATAATGGTTTGTACATTTTGTTGGCATTTTTTGTTTTGTTTTTGTTTTTGTGACCGTTTATTGCTTTCCATATAATCAGGAATGTAGTGGCCTCCTTCAATGGTTTCGAACCAATTGAAAAATTGTTTAGATACAGATTCAGCTGTGTGCATATTTTGGCCAAGAGAGATTTTGTCACCAAGCTTATGACACTGAGACAACTTGATTTGTTTTGTTGCTACTTTTGCCGCTTCTTTTTCAAACCCATGTGCAGAGACGAGATGCTTATCTGGCCGTGTGCCAGTCCATTTGCACCCTTCTTCCGAGCATGTCAAAACAACATATTTTCGATTTGGTTTGTGTTTACGTTTTTCAAGTAGTCCTGGAATTTCGAATTCAGGAACATCTTTATGCACCTGTCGAATATGTCTGGGTAAATTAACAGTCATTCCACTACAATTGTCAAAACAACACTTCACTTTCAGTCTTTTCCGTTGAGCATTGGGATTCTGTTTCCTTGATCTTGGTTTAGGATTCCTCCTTCTGGATCTGCAAACGTCGTCAAGAGACGAACTTGGTTCTGCAACACAAAATGTAACCATTCTTTTGAATCCCAACGAGTACATGTGAGATGCAAAGTTTAAGACGGTACAATGTAATGTCATAAACGTAATGTGCAGCCATGTGTTTTAACAGGGATTGCATGAACCAATTTTCTGAGTATTTTGCACATTTTTTTTCAATGCCCAAAATGCAGTCTTGTGATCAGGGTGCATTGCATGAGTGCAACATGACAAACGGACTTTTACAGTGCGGCAAAATAATGATTTATGGTGTCATTTTTTTCTTTCTTTGTGTAATAGGTGACAAAACTGTGGTGCTGTATGTACATAGCCTGTGGTGCTGTATTAACATGGCCTGTGGTGCTGTATGTACAGCCTGTGGTGCTGTATGAACACAGTCTGTGGTGCTGTTTGTACATAGCCTGTGGTGCTGTATGAACACAGTCTGTCCCTTTTTCTCATTTTTCGCTGAGTTTCTCCTGCATCCTCACTCATTTTAAAAAATTTATTAATGGTATACTCCATTTTGCGCTGGTTCTTTATTGTCTTGAGTCCTGCCATCACGGCGGTACTATCCTCTTGCTGTCTTGTTTCTGCCTGACTTGGCAAACAAACAACCAAACAGCCTGCGGTGCTGTATCAACATAGCCTGTGGTGCTGAATCAACATAGCCTGTGGTGCTGTATGAACTTAGCCTGTGGTGCTGTATCAACATAGCCTGTGGTGCTGTATTTTTTGAAGATTTGGCTGGCTGTCTGGAGGAGTTGTAGGCTCGGGTTTCTTTCTTTTTTGGGTCGAAAGTTCCTTTTCTGCGTGTAAAATATAAAACACCACAAGGCAATGGTGTTGTTTTTCCCTCCACGATTGAGAGTATCGATTAGAGCTTGATGTTGTTCTGCGTTCAAATACAACGTCGATGATGCTGACATCCTTTCTTTCATCCCGCGTTGCGCTGTTTCTTCTTCTTCCCGTTCATCTATATCACCGCTTTCGCCATATGGAAACTGCATGGTGGTGGTGGTGGTGGTGGTGGTGGTGGTGGTGGTGGCGGCGACGACGGCAGAGTTAATTAATTCGAGATTAAAATTCATGTGTAACCCATCTTCACTGCAGCCTTTGTGTTTACTTTGCCCCTGAATTTATAAAGAGTTAATAAAATCATCCAAATCCAAAAGCCCGGCCGGGTCAATAGTGCTTTCTACCCCACTCCCGGTCAACGGCCCAGATGATTGATTCCATCCAGTCTCGCTAGAACACGGGACGACCAGTTGGGGTTGCACGACGTCATTTTGAGACATGTCAAGATAATAGGCACCAGAGAGTGTGGCTGTACTTATAGAATGAAGATCACCGGTCCCCAAAAAAGTCAATATCTTGGCCGACATCAACGGGCAAGATGGGTGGGGCGGGCGTTTCAGAAAAAACTCCTTGGCTGACATCAACGGGCAAGATGGGTGGGGCAGGCGTTTCAGAAAAAACTCCTTGGCTGACATCAACGGGCAAGATGGGTGGGGCAGGCGTTTCAGAAAAAACTCCTTGGCTGACATCAACGGGCAAGATGGGTGGGGCAGGCGTTTCAGAAAAAACTCCTTGGCCAACCTCAACGGGCAAGATGGGTGGGGACCGGCACGGTTGGCCTAGTGGTAAGGCGTCCGCCCCGTGATCGTGAGGTCGTGGGTTCGAACCCCGGCCGGGTCATACCTAAGACTTTAAAATTGACAATCTAGTGGCTGCTCCGCCTGGCGTCTGGCATTATGGGGTTAGTGCTAGGACTGGTTGGTCCGGTGTCAGAATAATGTGACTGGGTGAGACATGAAGCCTGTGCTGCTACTTCTGTCTTGTGTGTGGCGCACGTTATGTGTCAAAGCAGCACCGCCCTGATATGGCCCTTCGTGGTCGCCTGGGCGTTAAGCAAACAAACAAACAAAGAAGGGTGGGGCGGGTCTTGATCGGTGTGGTTGCCGTTGAAGAGAGCCGTCAGATCTCCGACGCCCTACCAGCATGCGGATAAATTTGCGTTTTGCTGCGTCTAAAAAGGGTGCTGTATCAACATAAAAAAAGTCGGCGCATCTTTTGAGTTTTATTTAAACAGAGTTTGATGAGAAGGTCACAGTGATATTCGGACTTTAGCGAAACGAAACGTTCATCCCCTTTACCAAGAAGTTTTGTTTTGAACGGGACGGTAAACTTTCACAGTAGTCCTGTTAATTGTTTTACCGGTAAACCGACGTACTCTGAATCCGGGATCCGGCACATACTCAGATGGTTATTCTCTGAACTAGCAGGGTCGTATTGCCGATTGTCACCAGCCGTGTCTCTGTTCAATTTTTGAGTCACTTGAGAAAAAGTGACTCTATGTAATCGGTCAGTGTTAGTCTGTCCGGCCGGCCGGCCGTCCGTAGACACCACCTTAACGTTGGACTTTTCTCGGAAACTATCAAAGCGATCGGGCTCATATTTTGTTTAGTCGTGACCTCCAATGACCTCTACACTTTAACGATGGTTTCGTTGACCTTTGACCTTTTTCAAGGTCACAGGTCAGCGTCAAAGGAAAAATTAGACATTTTATATCTTTGACAAACTTTTCTCGGAAACTATCAAAGCGATCGGGCTCATATTTTGTTTAGTCGTGACCTCCAATAACCTCTACACTTTAACGATGGTTTCGTTGACCTTTGACCTTTTTCAAGGTCACAGGTCAGCGTCAAAGGAAAAATTAGACATTTTATATCTTTGACAAAGTTCATCGGATGTGATTGAAACTTTGTAGGATTATTCTTTACATCAAAGTATTTACATCTGTAGCCTTTTACGAACGTTATCAGAAAAACAAGGGAGATAACTAGCCTTTTCTGTTCGGCAACACACAACTTAACGTTGGGCTTTTCTCGGAAACTATAAAAGTGACCGGGCTCAAATTTTATGTGAACGTGACTCATTGTGTTGTGAATAGCAATTTCTTCCTGTCCATCTGATGCCTCATATAATATTCAGAACTGCGAAAGTGACTCGATCGAGCGTTTGCTCTTCTTGTTCTATAATTGTCTTACCGTCGACCTCCGACTTTATGTATATGTAATTTCTAATAACAATGGGCTCCATGGTGCTCCTTCCCTTTCCTAAAATAATGGAGTGTTGTCCTTATATGTCCGCTATTCCCTTTTACAAATAGAGGGGGGGGGGGGGGGGGGTTCCTCAAACGGATTATCTTATAAGTAGCATCAAATATTTATCTTTCCAAAAAAAAAACGACACTGATTTTCTTTCAATATTATTACAGACAAATAACCTTATTAAAATCTTGCGTTATACCTTTTTAAGTTGAAGACTTGCGACGGGAGTGGACTTGAAAACTGCTGACTTCTTGCCTTCTTTGCGTTTCACTTCTCAGTCTGTTTGGAGCACTGTAAAATACCCCCTCGACTGAACCATATTATATACCCCCCAAACAAAACCAGTTCGAGAACTCATGTGACTTGCGTGAATAATTTGAGCAAAGTTTCTGTCCGTTTTTAGAAAATAGTGAACGTGACTAAACCATGTGAGATGGTGATTGGTGGATTTGCTTTTTACAATAAGTCAAGTTTTGACTACTCTCAAGACAGCTCCGTCGTCTATGCTGATTATATATAAAAAAATAAAAATAAAAAACCACCGACTTAACTTAATCTAATCTAATTCTCTATGGCCCGCTCCCTGGTTATAGGATATCCTCCATCTATTCAGCCTAGATCAATGCGGGCCTGTGCCACAATCTAGCACAGCCTCTCCTGCTCGGCCTGCATCATGGGGTCCGCCGTCGTTGGACTGGGAACAACGGCGATGCTCTGTAGTGTGGTTTCACCCGTCCATGGTGTGATCGAAATAACGGTCTCGTTTCTCGCTGATTTTCACTCGTATGGGTGCTCTGCCATCTTTTTTGAATTCTGGTCACCGGCAACGTCAGAAAGAGACCCACAACAATGATTCTTAGAACATTTTACTTGGCTCAATGGTAGTCTATCTCGTATAGAGTAGAGCAGTGACTTCGAAGAGAGTCGTCAGAGAGTTCTTGGAGAATTGACTTTTAGATACATGCATACAGTTTATATAACTTGTACATCCTCGCTAATTCATCAAAGCTGTTAACTCTAACTGGTGATACAAGTACATCACCGACTGCTGCAGCTGGTAGTAATAAGCTGGGTGGTGGTTAATCACATGAAAGTCCGGATGACGTCGGCGAAGGGTATTTTCAATTTTTGAAAGGGCTCTCTTTAACATGTATTCGGGAACTAACAAGGGAGAGAGCCTACGTTGAACTAAATGGTGAATTCCTTGTAAAAAGACATCTAATTGGTGTTCGAAGTCAGAGAAATAACGTGACTTTTGAATCAAGGAAATCAAAACCCGTGCGACTTCTAATTCCTATTTACCTAGATTGTCCATGCGTTGTCTGAAATACGTGCTAACATCTTTAATATATTTGTGATTGTCGGCTAGGGCTTGAAATAGTTGTTGTACCTTCTCACTAGTCTTCTGTACATAACTATTCATAAGCTAAAGTTGTGCCTCCTGCCCCTTCTCTAATTTTGTTTCATACCAATACATTTTATTGATATGGGTTTAAAGTGTTTATTTTGCCTTGTGTGGCCAGTCCAAAAAGGCCCGACACCAAATCAACATAGCCTGTGGTGCTGTATTAACATAGCCTGTGGTGCTGTATTAACATGGCCTGTGGTGTTGTATTAACATGGCCTGTGGTGCTGTATTAACATGGCCTGTGGTGCTGTATGTACATAGCATTATGTACCCCACAACCAAATGATGCATGAACATAGTACAGAACTGGTCACACTTATCTCACTCATGTTCATCTGCTTAAAAGAGAAGAGGCACCATGGTGCTACGCATGTGATACCGGTTTTACTGTGAGTCATTTTCTCACCGAGTGTGCTGATCTGTATGATCAACGAGAAAAGTATTTTGGCACCTCGAGCTTGAAAAGTATTTTTACAGAGGTCAGCTTGTCACGTTTCAATATATCACTTAAGGTGATTATGAACCGGTTAATTACTACTAATTAACTAACCACACCACGATCCACTCTCGCAGTCATACAATTAAATAGAGTCAACAAAAGTATAAGTTTCAGACGCCTGTTTATGTATAAACTCGCCACCTCCCTCGAGCCTTCACTCAAAATATGTTCCTTTTACGTTCTCAACACGTAAAAAACCCGTGATCACTGACAAAATGCCAGTAGTATATAGAAAATTATAGTAACACGCTGATCCCGTGTAAATACAGTCAAATGAGAATGTTCTGTTCAAAAAGCTCTAGTTCATGCAGGGGTCACACACCCCACGTTGTCACTACTCCAATGAAATCACAGATAAGAAAAGACAACGGTGGTCAACGGGGTGCGTAAGACATGGTGCACTTAGCTTTCTTTCTGTATGCTGGTTAGCCGGTATGCTGGTTAGCCGGGTTGCTGGTTAGCCGGTTTGCTGGTTAGCCGGTTTGCTGGTTAGCCGGTTAGCGTAGCTTCCTCAGGTCCCAGCTCCAACGTCTGCAGCTAGCAGTGTCCCGCCAAAGGCAGCCGTGCAGCAGTCACAGGAACACGAAACGAACGAACGAACGAAGGCTGCAAACAGAAAGCATCGGTGCACTAAACATGTCAGCTACCCCTCACCCACCACCTTAAAACATGTCATCTTTAAATATCTCATCGAGCACGTGGGCCTGCACAAAACGGACTTTTTACAACAACAAAACAGTCATTTTCCGTCCTTCTCTCCCTATCTGCAAAAACCATATACAGATTAGTATTTTAGCATCACAGAGAGTAAATTATGCGCTAACCTGGAAAGAACAACAGAGAGTATTTCATTCCACAACACAGACTCATCAACAGCGTTAAATAATGATTTATTACCTCAAAAGCCTATGATTGTACTCTCAATGGAAGCAAAGTCCGCCTCCTCCCTGGAACAGCCTCTGTTCGTCAACAGTGACCAAAAACCTCCAGAACCCCTTGTCGAATCCTTATGCGAAAGCCATCGCCGACGAAGGAATGTTGACGACTTGTCCTCAGCAAAATATGTGGCAGTGTGAAGGAAAAACTAGTGGAAGCTCCCCTAGAGTGCCGAATACAATATTCGGTGAAAAACCATCATACTCTAGAAACTGTGTATTAGATCCTTCCCCTTCTGCCGCTGGGTGTCAAGTGCCGTTCTTGTGTCTCTCCCAGACACCCTAGCCAATAACACGTGACTGACCTTGTCACCAAACCAGTCCAGCTATACACAATTCTGCCTCCCAAGCAGAAAAAAGACACGAGAAACTCAATCCGTGAAAATCCCGTGCGCGCTGTCAGCGAAAAACCGTCAGCCCTATGACAGCAAAACCCCCCACTGTGAAACTCGTGCACTACAAAACATCCGTGCTAGTTGAGCACTGTCAGCAAACTCTGCTGTAGCCCAATATCACGTACAGGCGCTTTCTATCATAATCGACCAAGAACAGGCACTCCACCGAGTGACACTTTCTTGGTCTCTGTCACCCGATCGTGACACAGCTCTTCAGCTCTTTTTGGGTTTTTAAAGGAGTCTGGTCTTTATTTTAAGATTTGAATTTTAAAACAACCTAGTTTATTTGACATAGGGTTTTGCTTTGACTTTTTTGTTGCCTTCGGGTGACGTTGCGGATTTTATGTATTAGAAGTGTTTTAATCTAAAAATGTGCAATGATTAACTTGTGGGGTCCTGATTTGGCCTATTATGGTCCGCTGGACCCGAAAAGCAACAGCTAACTAACTAACTAACATAGTACAGACCTAAGCAGAAATTCATTTTTTTTACAAATTCACAATGAACGACAGCTGAGAACAAGAAGGGCAAAGCCCATACGACTCACATGCTTGACCTAAACCTAGCAATGACATCATACACTAAGAACTGCTTTACACATTTTTCCTACCAAAATACATGTGACCTTGACCTTAAGGTCATCCAAGGTCATGCAACACAAAGCTGTTAATTCAAGACATAGGAAGTACAATGGTGCTTATTGGCTCTTTCTACCATGAGATATGGTCACTTTTAGTGGTTCACTACCTTATTTTGGTCACATTTCATAAGGGTCAAAGTGACCTTGACCTTGATCATATGTGACCAAATGTGTCTCATGATGAAAGCATAACATGTGCCCCACATAATTTTTAAGTTTGAAACAGTTATCTTCCATAGTTCAGGGTCAAGGTCACTTCAAAATATGTATACAATCCAACTTTGAAGAGCTCCTGTGACCTTGACCTTGAAGCAAGGTAAACCAAACTGGTATCAAAAGATGGGGCTTACTTTGCCCTATATATCATATATAGGTGAGGTATTCAATCTCAAAAACTTCAGAGAAAATGGGAAAAATGTGAAAAATAGCTGTTTTTTAGACAACATTTATGGCCCCTGCGACCTTGACCTTGAAGCAAGGTCAAGATGCTATGTATGTTTTTTGGGGCCTTGTCATCATACACCATCTTGCCAAATTTGGTACTGATAGACTGAATAGTGTCCAAGAAATATCCAACGTTAAAGTTTTCCGGACGGACGGACGTCCGGACGTCCGGACGGACGGACGGACGACTCGGGTGAGTACATAGACTCACTTTTGCTTCGCATGTGAGTCAAAAATGAACTGCATACACATTTAATGTTCTCACTATAGGGGGGGAGGGGGCCAGCCGGCACCAAAAAGTTGTGTACAAAGTTGTCAGCAAGTTCTCTCACAATAAAACAAGGGTAAGGATTCTACCTCACTTTTTTTCTCAATTCGCATCTGATTCTGTTGCAGATCTGTGGTACAGTGTAGTTTTTCAGCAAGTCTGAAAAGTTAGGACCAGCACTTTTGATATACGCCACTATTTCTGCTCTTGTGACTCCTCTTTGTCTTTCTCCTCGATTTCTGTATTTCTCAATCAGGTCTGCACAACACCTAAACAGTCTTACTTTGTCATCACTTGTAAAGACATCTGGCTTTCCAAATGTCATGAAACAACTTCTCTCTGCTGTTGGTTTGGTTGTCTGCAGCCATTTTAGTACCTTTGGCTCTGGAGAGATATTGCCGACAGAAATGTCACTGCACTTTATGTGATCATCCAGTTTGTCAGAAGGAGGCACATCCACTGGACCTTCATCTTCATTCTCGTCATCTGATTCCAGCGGATCATGGAAAGCATTGAAAGTTTGGCGGAATGTTGCAGTTAATCTGGCTCCAGTGCTAACGTCATAATACTTATTTGCTGTGGCTTTGCTGTGGTCCATGTGTTTTGCCATGTCTTCTTGATGCTCTAGATTTGACGGTTCCTCGTCTCCCTGAGCAGTCTGTTCCTTTTACTGACTTGCGTAGGAAGACCCTTTGTTACAGCTTAAAACTCTGGCAAGACCGTTGGTCTGCCTGCACGGAAAACAAATTGTATAAAACTCTTCCTGACCTTTTAAAGCCACGTCCTTTAGTGGCTTCAAGTAGAAAAGAAGAAAGTGTTTTGGCCAGGTTACATACTGGTCACACTTATCTCACTCATGTTCATCTGCTTAAAAGAGAAGAGGCACCATGGTGCTACGCATGTGATACCGGTTTTACTGTGAGTCATTTTCTCACCGAGTGTGCTGATCTGTATGATCAACGAGAAAAGTATTTTGGCACCTCGAGCTTGAAAAGTATTTTTACAGAGGTCAGCTCTTCAGCTCTTTTTGGGTTTTTAAAGGAGTCTGGTCTTTATTTTAAGATTTGAATTTTAAAACAACCTAGTTTATTTGACATAGGGTTTTGCTTTGACTTTTTTGTTGCCTTCGGGTGACGTTGCGGATTTTATGTATTAGAAGTGTTTTAATCTAAAAATGTGCAATGATTAACTTGTGGGGTCCTGATTTGGCCTATTATGGTCCGCTGGACCCGAAAAGCAACAGCTAACTAACTAACTTCCTTTAGTGGCTTCAAGTAGAAAAGAAGAAAGTGTTTTGGCCAGGTTACATACTGGTCACACTTATCTCACTCATGTTCATCTGCTTAAAAGAGAAGAGGCACCATGGTGCTACGCATGTGATACTGGTTTTACTGTGAGTCATTTTCTCACCGAGTGTGCTGATCTGTATGATCAACGAGAAAAGTATTTTGGCACCTCGAGCTTGAAAAGTATTTTACAGAGGTCAGCTCTTCAGTTCTTTTTGGGTTTTTAAAGGAGTCTGGTCTTTATTTTAAGATTTGAATTTTAAAACAACCTAGATTTTTTGACATTTAGGGTTTTGCTTTGACTTTTTTGTTGCCTTCGGGTGACGTTACGGATTTTGAAATGATGGTACCAAAATCAATCCAGGCATCTCTAATAAAATCTCCTGTTTCACTAACAGTGGGGTGTTGCAGGTAGCTCTGTTTCCTCCTTGGGGATGAAGCTACCAGGGGAAGGGATTGTGTTGGAGGTGCGGGTAGAGGGGTAGCCCTCCCGGTGCTCCCCCTTGGACCTCCCTAGTCTAGGACCCTGGGTCTTCGCGAGGTGGCCATTGTGGCGTAATCCCTCCGGACTAGCATAACGTTTCCCTATCCCAAGACCGACCGTGCGTGGTCTATGACCACATCCTCTACGAGGTGACCCTATCAACTAGGCAGCGCAAGCCCCTAGGCGAAACACGGCGGATCTAGAGGAGAGAACCTCGATAAAAAATTTGAGCTGCCATGAAGATGGAGCATGTTGGCTGAGGACAGCGGGCAGACCTTCTGTGCCGACACCCATCTACAGGAGAAAACCAGGCATGCACGCATCAAACCCAACAAACCCAACCCAACATGGCCACTAACAGTAGCGTGATCTCCAGAACGTCGACAAAAAACTTGTTCTGTGCAAGGTTTTAGAAATGGTCTCAGATCTGTGATGTAATGCTTCAGGCGTTTATATTCTACATTTGAGCAGTATACCCCTGATGCACCTGCTACCCGGAACGTTTTTCCCTCAGAAATCATCATGACGTAACCATCATCTTGTTTGACAGCCCCTTCCACTTCCCTACGAGTCATGTCGTTGAAAATGCCAGCCCGTTTTCCATTCTGGATTGCTATCTCCAGCATGATGTGCTTTCCAATTCTGTGCACTTTGTCTCGGATGCTTTCATCTGAATCTGATGTGTCAAACTCAAAAGACTCTGAGCAACATTCATCTGCAGGTATTGCCTGATATCTTTAAACATGATCACTTTGTTTCGATCATTGATTTTTCTCCGTTGCTGTTCTTCCAATGCAAGTTTGGTAACTGTTTGAATGGAACCCTTCAAACTAAGTCTAGCTGATTCAATGGTAGCTTTCTCCACCAGAGCTGGCTTTTTGGTTTCCAGGAAATCAGTAAAATGTGAAAACGCACAGAGATAATTCTTAACTGTACCCCAAGACCTGTCTTCTTGTAATTTTTCAACCACAGACTTTTCACCGTTACCTCTGTTTCTTCCAATTGTGTCCAGAGTCTCAAGTGCAGACTTGTGAAACTCTTCACTACCAAAAAACGTTGTCAGAACGGTTTCAACCATGCATTTGTATTTCTGTTTTGTTTTTGCTTTTGGGCCTTCTTACTTTCAGAAAAAAAATGTGGAATGAAATTCCCCCCTTCAGACGCAAAACCGCGTCACCATTTATGTTTATTCATGAGAATGAGGTATCCTACCAAGCCATTGGCTGCTATTTGTGACATAGCATTTCTGGAAAATCCCGGAACGGAGAAGACGGGTAAACCCGTCTTAAGGCGCTGCGGCAGCACAAGCGCATGACGGGTATACCCGTCCTAAGGCAGGCAAGTGGTTAACAATTTAAAAAGTCAAATACAGGTGACTGGATCAAGAAGGCAGAAATACACTCAAATAATACAAAAAAGAACAGAGACCAAAATAAAAATCCTACTTCACTGGGGCACACGAGGTGACCCTGGGAACTAAAAAGTAGAGATGCCCATGTTTACAAGCCATGAAATTGGGAGATGCTGGCAACGTAGAGGCTTGACCTCAATTTTTTGAAACCAGATTTAAAAAAACAGTATCAAAGGAATGAAACTGTTAAATTAACAATAAAAACAGGCAGCGTCAATGTCACTTCTAGACATGAAACATAAATACACACATTTGAAAATAAACATGTTTTTGGGGTGTTCTTAACACATTGGATTTAGTTGATTATGTAAAAAAAAAACCACACCATTGTTTAGGCAAAAAAAAGTTCTGTTTAGGGTAACATGTCCAAAAAAGCTAGGGTCAGTTGGTTGGCAACTTTTTTTTTTTAGTATCCAAAAGACAAATGTTCATTTAATAGTTATCACAGAGCTTTATACATGGTCTAAAAACCTCAAACTTTACAAAATCAATAGCGTTTCAAAACAACTAATTGCGTCAAACATTTACCAAAATAAAAAAATAGGAAAAAGATAGGAAAAATTTGGTCCAGCTGACTTTATTTGGTGCAAAATTTCACCTCTGGTGACACCTTTTTTCACGTCCTTTTTCCTGTATTTTTCTATTAACCCTGCACACGCTCGATATACTTGCAAGCAAACCAACCCAGACAGAAGACTCTTCGGACTCGTGAAAATAGGCCACGACCCACAGACACCACTGCCGTGGAAAGGCAGAAGGAAGCAAGTCCATGAAACATAGTTTCGAGAAAATCGACATTTTCTGTTTGCATCACTGTTTTGGAATGAAAAGCTTTAAATAATGTTTTTGTTTGCTGATAACATGTAGGGCATTATTGTGCGTTTCTGCTATTAATATTTAAAATAATGAATTTTGTGGACTTACTGCCTTTTGCCGAATTAATTCCCTAAACTCATTCACTCAAAAATAATGGTAAATGGCAGTAAGAGGACATACTGCTTTCTACCAAATTATATCCCGACTTAAATCTTATTTTAAAAAAATGGCAAAAAGCAGCATTGGACTTATTGCTTTCTGCCATATTATATCCTGGTCGATATATCTGGCTGAGAAAAGGGCATAGAGCAGCAAGTGGACTTACTGCTTTCTGCTAATTTATTATCTCCGAAATTGAAAGTAAAAGAAAATACACGCAACACTGCTTTTGGAACTTTTTTTCAAATGTGACTTTACGTCCAGTGATTTCGTGAATTTCTGAATGCACAAACAACTTCCTTGGTGAACAATTTGTATTTTCTTTTGTGATTAACTGAGACAAATGTTCCCGTTTTCTTAAATTTCAACACATGCTCAAGTTAGTCTTTGTCTTGGTTCCTCGTTTTGCTTATCATTCTGTGGTCGCTCACTCATGATTAACTTTATTGTTAATCCGTTCTTGTGTCATTGATACCGTTTAAAAAGACCATTATTTTTAATAAAAGTCTTGATACTCTCTTTTGATATTCACAAGACAAATATTAACTTGAACGCAAGTCTTTTAACATTAAAATAAAAATCTAAGAAAACGTTTACACACACACACGCTTTTTATCTTGCTGCTTGTCTGTAACACACACACACACACACACACACACACACACACACACACACACACACACACACACACACACACACACACACACACACACCCCTTTTCTTTCCTTCTCACTGTCTTTCTCGCTTTCGTTTGCTAATAAGAATTAGAATCCAGGATCTGACAATAAGACGTTTTATTTATTGAGTTTGACTAACGATTTCCAAAGGACACAAAATTAAAGCAACAGCATGACAAAAATAACTAGTGTGTCAAGCCGCCATGATACCAGAATTAAGAATAGGTCATCGTGCAGTCTTGATTTCCAAAGTACACAAAATTAAAGCAACAGCATGACAAAAAGAACTGGTTTGACAAGCCGCCATTATACCAGAATTAACAATAGATAATCGTGCAGTCTTAATTTCCAAAGGACACAAAATTAAAGCAACAGCGTGACAAAAAGAAATGGTTTGACAAACCGCCATTATACCAGAGTTAACAATATTATCGTGCAGTGTTGACTTTCAGCTGAAGTGTTCCACTTTTGAACAAAATTTGTTTAATTAGTCTTGAAAACTGTGTGATGAACTATATAACCATTTGTAGTTGTACACCATGAGCGCTACATTTGCTAGTAGAATTACATAGTAATTCACACACTGTCCACAAACATTGTGTTTGAGTGTTCAACTAGCAAAACCACAAACCTGCAAACTATGATGTATTATATTCATTTATCACCCCATCTACCCCAGTTACAATCTACATCCCTTCTAAAACTAGTCACTGACATGCTGCCATCCGACTGATGACAATTATCAACTACAGCGATTAACTGGATGTAGATTTTTTCCATGAGCCTGTTTGGATCACTAACAAACAACATACAATCCCCCCACCTCCTCCCCCTCCTCGTCCCCACGTTCTGCATCTCTGCGCTCAGCATCTGTTATTGTCAAACTGAAAGTTGTCAGTATTACTCCTCTTCCTCTTCTTTGGCCCATAACCGTCGTATGTTGCGGGCATTTTCATTTGGGCAAGGTCCATTGTGGCCTCTTCTCCTGCAAGCCGAGGTGGTTGTATCTCGCAGTTGCAACCTGCCAGCAACGCTTATACATCTGTCAAATGAAAAAGGCAGCAAAAGTGAGACATTTTATTGACAAATTTCCTCCCCACCCTCCTTCACATCATCCTTTTCCTCTCCCGCGCACATCACCCCCCCCCCCCCCCTCCGGGCTACTATAATGACAAACGATTACTGCATGCTGCTGATGATGATACTAATACTACTGCAACGAAAATGATGTAAAGATGTTGCTCGTTTTAAAATATACCTCTTCAGCCCGAGAAAAGAGAGGAATGAAAAAATGTTGCACGCTATTTTTGGCTGTGTCAGTGAAACATACCTTGTTTTGGGCCCTTGAACATAAAGGGGCAGTGGTGGCGAGTATGCCTCAGACTGTGTGCTGCAGCTGTCATCGCTGCCTGTCCCGCTTCGAATCACATTTCTATCAAATACAATAGGACATAATACTTATTCCGATGGTTGGAAGCACAAATAGACCGGAGAACAAATGATCCTCCAGTATAATGTTCCAGATGTAACACGCTGTCGGTGCTCAAGACCACAAGTCACTCAGTTCTAGATCAAAACAACTATCTCTTTGTATTAGAAACATGCTAAATGCATCCATAAATATCATGATGAAAATGGCAGAAGTGAACAGTCAAGAAGTCAGGGTAGAAGTAGCGTACAGCAACAAAACTATAATAAATGGGTATTTGAACTATGGCATTTTACTTCAGTGCTAGCTCCGTAATGCAAGTGCACATTGGAATACCCAGATCAGTCAGAAAATCAGTGTTGTCGTTGTAAATTCCCATACACCTATTGAGAGAGAGTCATTTCAGACCGGAACGCAAAACTGCCAACAACAACAATGAAACAAACAAACCAACTTACTGTTGCTTCGGATAGTTGAACACGTCGGCAGCAGCTCTCATCGCCATTGTCCCCGACAAAGGCCAGGGAAATAATGATACAATAAGCTTAGTTCTGATTGGTTAAACGCGATTGGCTAATGGACATAGAGCGCTAAACCATGCAAACTCGTTTTGAGGCTTGCCAGGAAGTAAGTCCAGTGCAAACCTGAAAACCAAAAGTCCCTGGACTTGCTTCCATTTGCCGATTTTTATCCTTCGATTACATTTTTTTAGTGGACTTACTTCTTCAAAAAGTCCATAAATATTGATCGCACATCTTAGAAATTTTGACACAAGATGCGCCTTTTCCCCCTCTGCATTATGATATGAAAATCTCATTTTTACCAAATTTGGACTTACTGCCTTCTGCCAAAACACGGCAGACCAGCTTGTCATTAATCTCGACCCAGGAAGAGCCCAATATCTCCGACGTCAATTAAAGGTTAACAATAAACTATGAAGGATAATTGTTAAAAAATCATGCAAATTGTTTTCCTTCCAAGATCCTGTCTGGTTTAATGTAATACATTATTTTTATCTTTTACAAATTACATGCCTAACAAATTAGCAATGGTTAACTGTCCAGATGGCTTGGGCCAAGCCATATGGACACCTCCAGATCAAATTAGCTATACCTCATTTGCAGAGATGTTATTTAATGTCCTTGCGAATCTCGCGCCTGACTCGATTACAAATCTGTTGAATACTGTACGTTTTGAGAAGATAGGAAAAATTTGGTCCAGCCGCCTTTATCTGCTGCAAAATTTCACCTCTGGTGACACCTTTTTTCACGTCCTTTTTCCTGTATTTTTCTATTAACCCTGCACACGCTCGGTATACTTTCAGTTTATCATCAGCAGTGAACAAAGGTTCACCCCTACTTCTTGTGTGTGAAGCATGTACACTCTTTACAACAGTTCTCGAGCCACTTTGTGAATCATGAACACTCTTTTCAACAGAAACTTGCTGAAGATTGCTAGAAGGACTCACCCTGTCTCCACTATCACTATCATCGTCATGTTCAGAATGTTCAGCACTGTCATCATGATGAGGTTCAGAGGGTTCACCACAAGTTGTAAAATACTTGCCCACAGTCCGTCTGAATTTAGCAGTTAAACGAGCACCAGTGCTAACATCGTAGTACTTATTAGCAGTGTCTCTGTGATGATCCATATGCCGTGCCATGTCTTCTTCTTCATCTTTCGAAAGACCTTCTTTCCTTGACTTTGAAATCATTGTTTTGCGGATGAGGTTGAAAGTCACATCACCCACGTCTTTTGAAATGATCGCGCCAAACTAAGCCCAGGCACTTTGTAGAAATTCACAAGATTCCCCAACACTTGCATGTGCCCCCGAGGCCCTACAAAATACTTGATCTGTCTATGGATTCAATCGTGGCCTCAACTCATCGACATAACAAAGAAGTCTGTTATATTCTACTTCTGAACAAAATATACCTGCCCCACCAGAAGTTCGAAATGTTTTTCCTTCTCCAACAAGAATCACGAATCCATCATCTTCTGTTTCTGCATCCTTATCAAGACGTTTTGTAGCATCCAAAAAATCGACAAAATGTGACAGAGCACAAAGATGATTCTTAACGGTACCCCAAGCTCTTCCCTCTTTCAACTGTTCTACGACTGACTTTTCAGATCCTCCCATCTTCCTTCCTATCGTGTCCAATGTTTCCAATTCTGATTGATGAAACTCTCTCTCACCATAGGCTGTTTGGAGAACTGTACGAACCATGTGCATGTGTTTCCTGCTTTGTTGTTCTCGTTTAGTCCTCTTACTGTCCGGAACAGAATCAAGTTTGCGAGCTTCAAATTCAGAAATATCCCGGTGGACTTGTGTGAAATGTCTCAGCAAGTTGACAGTATTGCCTGGGCAGCCAGAGATACAACATTTAACCTTTTTTCGTTGTCGTTTTGCATTTGATGATTGCTTCCTTTGTCTGCAGGATTGTCTGCGTTGCACGTTTGGAGCATCCTCCTTTGAAGTTGTCGTGGTTACCGAAGCAGCGTTCTCACTATCCCTGGTTACCGAAGCAGCCTTCTCACAATCCCTGCTGTCCGTGGTTAACGAAGCAGCTTTCTCACTATCCCTGCTGTCCGCGGTTACCGAAGCAGCCTTCTCACAATTCCTGCTGTCCGTGGTTACCGAAGCAGCCTTCTCACAATCCCTGCTGTCCGTGGTTAACGAAGCAGCTTTCTCACTATCCCTGCTGTCCGTGGTTACCGAAGCAGCTTTCTCACAATCCTTGATGTCATCCATGGCTGTTCTTTCTTGTCCAAGAGTTGCTCTTGAGAGACAGGTCGATGTTGTGAAACAACAACAAAAATAACCATATGATCCATAACAAATCTTTAACTCCTTCCACATGGAGGCATTTCTCCCTTGACTTTATTTGTACACAGGGCGATTTCTGTGGGTTAACAAAAAATCATAACTCATCAACGAAAGCATGCAGAGACATGGTGGAAGATCAGGGGCCAGCAGCCGAGACCGGAAGACGGTTTTGGTGTACCCGCGGCACCAACCGCTGGCGCTCAACATCACGCAGGTGACTGTGGCTCAATGAGAAACAGAGCGCCACCCCTGTCGCACACTCACGCTGCCAAGCCGGGTGACACTGGAATACGCCGCGTCACCGCATGACGTCAAACGCATCAGCTGTTCGCAGTGAGTAGGGGAGAGTTACTGGTATAGTACCACTTAAGGAAAAACAGCTGTGTATCATAAGTCTGTCGTCTCTAAACATGCAAACTGCTTCATGGTATTGCGTGGCAATGGTGCTACACATACATGCATGGCTTTCTGACATTTTGAAATAAACACAGGGAAGAGAATTAAAGAAAGTTTTTATTCAAAAGGTACGATTCACAAGACCAGTTCCTCTTATAGTACTGCCAGGTTACCTGATAAGTACCGGGGGTACCATATCAATAACCACCTGGTACTGTATGCGTAACATGTTGTGCAGCTGTAAAATGCTCAATTCCCTAAATGGAATAATGACTAGAATGAGACTATGATGATCCTTGATGTGTACTGTTTAGTCCTAAGAGCCATTTGATATTTGTTTTCCCAAATGAGCAAAAGACATGAAAACTTTGACATAGTTATCCCTCAAATGTCAGTGCCTGAGAGATGGGTCTTAGCCTATAATGCCAGTGTTTCACGTCCTACAGCTTGAAGTCATTGCAATAACACAGTTAGTCGTCGTCAGAATCACAATGATGGCAAACATAAGGATAACCGTTATCTGGTGTACACTGTACATGCGCCCATTTTTGGCATGAAACACAGGCAATTCCCGCAGTGGGGCACTGCGGTAATGAAATTAAAGGCCCCTCCTGTTTTTGGAACCGCAGGAGCTTTCTAGTTTGCTGTTAGGTAGATTTTTGGTTCCTCTTTCCTGTCATGCTCTCTTTTTCTTCATGAATTCTTTTCTTTTTTCTGCCTTCTTGCTCATTCACCTGTATTTTTTCCAAAAATCTCTTCTCTTGCCGCTTGTCTCGCGATTCATGTATAGTTTAATCTGTTAGTGTTCTGATGTAAGCCCAGCAGTAGATAGGTTAAGCCTATTTTAACATACTGGAAACTGGTAATCTTCCAGTAGGTATTAATTTAGTTTTACTAAAGCCTGCTGGGACACAAGTAATGGGTTAGTGCATTTGTAAACAGGAATCGCTTGACAAGTGGCCCCCTTCATCCCCCCCTTCCTCGTCCTGATATGGCTCTGCGTAGTCGGCTGGACGTTAAGCAACAAATAAACAAACAAACAAACACAGGCAATCCATTCCTCTCTGCTTCTGCTGCATGAAAATTTCTCGCAGCAAACAATGCAAAACGGGTCATCCTCATCGCTGCTACTGCCACTTGGATGCACTCTCTTTGCATTTGCCCTCTGCTTCTTCCTCCCTGCCTGCTTGCTGGATTTGTCCGTCTTGCGGCTGCTGGGTTTTGCCTGCTTGCTGGATTTGTCCGTCTTGCGGCTGCAGGGTTTTACCTGCTTGCTGGATTTGTCCATCTTGCGGCTGCTGGGTTTTGCACATTTCTTCTTTCGTTCAAGATTGTTTTTGTAGGGACTGCTGGTAAAAAAATGGGACTTTGAAGATTCAGGGGTCTTCCTTTTGTTGCCACCAACGACTCTTGGAAGCGGAGAAAGGTCAATAACTCGAGGGGCAGCGAGGCGTACCATTGCCTCATAATGACCAGCATCTGCATTTGGAATGTACTTAACAATCACGGATCATTGGTACAGTTATCAGATGCATTGTACTCGGAAACATGGTCTGTGCCAACCACCACTACATGGACTGGCCGATCAAGTACCTTAGCAGTGGCCTGTATTTCAAGTTCGCCAACCATTGATTTTGGGTCAGACATGTGAAGAATCCTCTCAGCGACAGTACGGAATTGAATGCGTGCAGGCATGTCAGCACTCAAAACTGCTGCTCCAGGTTCCGCGTCCAGATGTTCACACATGTGCGTAATAACTGTAGTCCGGAGGTTATCAGCCTGAGCAGTTTCTTGTAGTGATTTCATTGGGTCCAATAACTCTCCTGTCAGATGATTGCGTTCACCCTTCTGCAGATCAGGATTCAAGGAAATGACGACTGCCCGGAAAAAGCATCGCCCGTCTCCTTTGGTTGGAAGGGTCTGAAAACCTGTTAATTCAGGAACAGCGGTTGATTCCCGAGATTCTGTTAGTATTTCTCCTACTCCATGTGATGCTGTGGGAGGTTCTGGTGGCATGCCAGTTGCATCATGGGCCTCATTTGGGTAGGCAGTACCTTGGGGATTCCCCTCTGGAACACGTGTGGTTGTTGAATCATGGGCCTCATTTGGGTGGGCAGTAGCTTGGGGATTCCCCTCTGGAACACGTGTGGTTGTTGGATGGCTGTCCACAATTGCCTCCATCCGCCTGAACTCATCATCAAAGATGTCGGGATTGGGTGGCCACAGACCCGTTTTTCGGAAACCATTGACTGCCGTTTCCATGGTAGCAGCCCACCAAACGACTGACGAGGTGTACTCCAATAGCTCTCCCTTGGCTTGATTTCAGGAAGTTTTCAATTTCGACGTTGTACCAGTTCTTCAAGGACTTGAAGAATGCAACATCAAGCGGCTGCAACCGATGTGTTGTATGAGCTGGAAAGGAGAGAATGAACACCCCATTTTCTCTGGCCAGATTGATGGCGTCCAAGTTTTTGCTGTGCGATGTATGTCCATCAAGGAGCAGCAGGACCTTGTTTTCTGGACTTGCGTTGACACTCTGGATGAAATGGCGCAACCACTGTATGAATGTGTCCGTGTCGATCCACCCAGAATCCGTGCAGGCAAACACAGTTCCATTTGGAGCATCCACTTTCAGGCTATCAGCCATGCGTTTCCGTTTGAAAATGAGCATAGGAGGGATGAAATGCCCAGTGGCTGAATGGCAGTACACGCCTGTGGTGTTCGTACCACGCTCCGCACTGGTGGTTGCCCCCACCTGACGTTTCCCTTTGACTGAGATAACTCGAGTAGGCGTTTGAACTGTTGAATGTCCAGTTTCATCCATGTTGTATATTGCATTTGGTGCAAAGCCCTCTTCTTCAATAAGTTTGCTATACTTGTCAAAGAAGTCGCCCACATCTTGTCGATTGAATCCTCTCTGTCGTCCAATGGATGTTGGTTCTGGGGAACGCAAGGAGAGATCTGGGTGACGCTTCATGAAATTGTAGTACCAAGTCTTGTTGGCAGCTTGCTTGGTGTCACTGAATTTCTTTATCCCGTGTGCGCAGGCAACCTGGTATGCAAGTTTTCTCAAGTCAGTAATGGAAATGCCAAAGAAAGCCTCATCAAGTTTCTTTATGTGTTCCACTAGCTCATTTTCAACGTCACCGGGTAAGACACAGGGACCTCCACGGAACTTGACAGAGCCAACCGCATACTTGTTCAAACCAAGGCGATGACGCCGGATGCTTGGCTTGGGAATACCAAATGTTCTGGAAGCAGCATTCACTCCCATCCCTGCATCAATCGCAGACAGACATCTGCTCATGTCATCTGGGGTGCGTTGCATAGGCAGAGCGCCACAGAACGTTTGCGAACGTTTTCTATGCAACACATAGTTTTGTTGTGGCGCTCGGTCACTGTAGCGTAACAATTGCGAACGCTCGCCGAGAATGGTCTAGGAAACGGGGGTTTGCGTGGAGCATTCTGTAACGTATCTGAGAGGTGGCACGCCAAAAACTATTGCACTGTACTGAGCTTTCCGGTTGACTCTCTCTCTCTCTCTTTCTTCCTTTCTTTCTCTCCCTTTCTTTCTCTCTCTCTCACTCTCACACACACACACACACACACACACACACACGCGCGCGCGCACGCAAACACACATAAATACATGTGTGTATTTGCGTGTGCGTGTGTGTTTTATATGTGTGTGTGTGTGTGTGTGTGTATGTGTGTGTGTATGTGTGTGTGTATGTGTGTGTGTATGTGTATAAGGTTGTGCGTGTGTGTATGTGTGTGTGAGAGTGTTTGTGCTCGCGCGTGTGTGTGTGTGTGTGTGTGTGCGCCTGGATGTGTCTGTGTGTGTGTATGTGTCTGGGTGTATGTAAGTGCATGTTTGTGTGTGTGTGCGCGCGCGCGTGTGTGTTTGTCAGTGTGTGCGTTAGTATGTATGTGTGTGTGTTGAGGGTGGTGTGTGTGTGTATGTGTTTGTGTGTGTGGTTGGGCATGTGTGTGTGTGTGTATATATATGTGTGTGCATACATGTGTGTGTGTCTGTGTGTATTTGTATGCGCACGCACGCGCGTGTGATTGTGCGAGTATGTATGTGTGTGTGTGTAGTAAGTGTGTGCGTGTGTGTTGTGAGTGGGCGTGTGTGTGTGTGTGTGTGCGTGTGTGTGTGTTTGTGTGTGCGTTAGTGTGTATGAGTGTCTGTTAAGGGTGGTGTGTGCCGTTGTGTGAAAGTATATGTTCGTGTGTGTGGATGTGTGTGTGTCGGGGGGGTGTGTGTGTGTCTGTTCCTGGGTGAATATATGTGTGTGTGAGGGTGTGTGTGTGTGTGTGTGTGTTGCTTGTTTCACGAGATCGAACTTATGATTGAAAAGGCTGCCGACCCTAAACATTCCCAGAGAGAAGAATGCGTGCAGAAAGTGACCCTTGCGGCTTATTGTGATAAGGCATAAGAGAGAAAGAAAGAACTCTCTCTCTCTCTCTCTCTCTCTCTCTCTCTCTCTCTCTCTCTCTCTCTCTCTCTCTCTCTCTCTCAGTTTCTGTCAATGCTCTTGAGGCGTATTGGACTGGTTGTCCATCTGCAAGGAGACAAGCTCCTAGTCCAAACTCAGATGCGTCACACTGGAGTGTGATTTCTGCATTCTGATCGAAGAATCGTAGCACTGGTGGTTCTGACAGCACTTTCTTGATCTCTTCGAGCGCTCTTCCATGGACGTCGTTGTCCCATCTGAAGTTGTTCTTCTTTTTCACCAGTTCTCTCAATGGTGTAGCGATTTCTGACAGGTTGGGGCAGAACTTCTGCAGGTAACCCACCATTCCTAGTAGGTTTTAGAATACATATATAATATAATATTTATGGTGTTAGCGAGTAAGAGATAGGGAGGGAGAGAGGGAGGGAGGGAGGGGGAAAGTGGGAAAGTGAGAGAGAGGGGGAGAGTGAGAGAGAGAGAGAGAGAGACGAGTAGACGTATCGATTTTGTTTTCACTTTACATGTTTATCTGTTCGAAACGGCCGGACTGTCCAATACATTCCTGCACTGTTAAAAAGATTTTTTTGTTAATTTTTGTTTGCAAGGAGGGGTTTCCATGAAGTAGAATATCTGTGTGTATGAAGTTGTTGGTTAGTTCGAAATGTTTTTCCTTCTCCAACAAGAATCACGAATCCATCATCTTCTCCTGTTTCTGCATCTCTGACTTCCTTTGTTGTGAGATCATTAAATATACCAGTCCTCTTTGCATTCTGAATGGCCAGTTCAAGCATAATGTGGTTTGAAATATCATGAATGTTTAAATTCCCCGAGGGAGTCGGTTAACTGTATTTGTTCAGGTAGTTGGTTCCAGAGTACTGCTGTCGAAGGAAAAAAGGATGTTTTGTACGTTTCTGTTCGATGTGGGGGTATACTTCGTTCTAAGGGGCGGCGTCTGTGGTAGGGGTTGTTGGCTGCTACGAGAGGTGGGAGTGCTGCTTGTAGGTATGGGGGGGTCTTGTCGTGAGTAATTTTATGGAACATTGTTAGTTTATGACGGTTACGCCTTTCAGATAATGATTGGAGTCCAGATTCTCCGTAAAGCTTAAAGTGACTGGTTCCGCGGACAGCTCCGATGATTGTTCGTATTGCATCTAGGTTTAACTGTTCGAGTTCATCTGTTAAAGTTTTGCTACAATTGTCCCATATTATGTCGCAATAATCAAAGTGTGGTAGAATGAAGGATTTATACATAATTTCCAATGATTTTCGGCTCAGTCTATATTTGTATGTACGCAAGCAAGCTACGAGAGTTCTGCACTTTGCAACAAGAGATTTTATATGTTCATCCCATTTACAGTTGTTTTGTATTATTATTCCTAAGTGTTTGTGATTTTGGGAACTTTCAAGGATGGTATTGCCAAAGTTTAGATCTGCGATATCAGGGGTTCTTTGTGTACAAAAGTTCACCAATTCAGTTTTTGCATGGTTAAATGCTACCTTCCATGTTTCTGCCCAATTTACAATTTTTTCAAGATCTGAGTTTAAAATTTCGGCACGGATGTTGTGATTGGCTAAAGACAAGTACATGCTAGTGTCGTCAGCAAAAAGCTTAATCGTAGATTCTATATCACGTACAATGTCGTTTACATAAATTAGGAAGAGCAAGGGTCCAAGCACTGAACCTTGAGGAACTCCCGCTACTACTGGAAGATAAGTTGATTTACTGCCTTTTAATACAACTGCTTGCTTTCGATCTGTTAGGTAGTCTGTAAACCAGTTTAATAATGGCCCATTAATTCCAGCGGCTTCGAGTTTATGCAATAAGCCCCGGTGCCAAACTCTATCGAATGCTTTGGATATATCAAAGAAGATTGCTTGGGTAGTTATTCTATTATCGAGTGATTTGCATATGTCATTGTATATTGTAAACAGTTGAGTCTCCAGGGATGAAACCGGACTGCGACTCTGTAATGATATTGTTTTGTAGTCAAAGACATGAATTTGTATACATTTCTCTAGTGTTTTGCCAACACAGCTTAGGAGGGAGATTGGACGATAATTACTACATGTATCTTTGTTCCCCTTTTTATGAACTGGTGAAACGTGGGCTATTTTCCAAACCACGAAGGTTATATCGCGACAGGGAAAGGGGGGGAGATGGGATAGAGCCACTTGTTAATTGTTTCTTGTTCACAAAAGCACTAATACAAAAATTGCTCCAGGGGCTTGCAACGTAGTACAATATATTACCTTACTGGGAGAATGCAAGTTTCCAGTACAAAGGACTTAACATTTCTTACATACTGCTTGAGTAAAATCTTTACAAACATTGACTTTAATATATTCTATACAAGAAACACTTAACAAGGGTAAAAGGAGAAACAGAATCCGTTAGTCACGGGGAGCATCGGGTAAATTCTTCCCCCTAACCCGCGGGGGGTAATTCAAAGACAGAAACTCGAATAATTCGCACAAGCAACCTACTACAGAGAAAAAGAGGCTTGACGACGGATCCCTTCTCAGTCCTGGGATATCCTACTGCTTGTGTTTGTTGTTATTGTTTGTATTGTTTGTTGTTATTGTTTGTTAATATTTGTATTGTTTGTTGTTCTCATCGGACTGGGGGGATTATTTTTGTTTAAGTGTGTTTATAACAACAAACAATACAAATATCAACAAACAATAACAACAAACAATAACAACAAACAATAAGATAATAACAAACGCAGGGGGGGGTCTTTATCAGACGTGGGGTTACCATCTGAGAGACGTGTGGGCGGGGATGTAGCTCAGTCGGTAGCGCGCTGGATTTGTATCCAGTTGGCCGCTGTCAGCGTGAGTTCATCCCCACGTTCGGCGAGAGATTTATTTCTCAGAGTCAACTTTGTGTGCAGACTCTCCTCGGTGTCCGAACACCCCCGTGTGTGCATGCAAGCACAAGACCAAGTGCGCACGAAAAAGATCCTGTAATCCATGTCAGAGTTTGGTGGGTTATAGAAACACAAAAATACCCAGCATGCTTCCTCCGAAAACGGCGTATGGCTGCCTAAATGGCGGGGTAAAAAACGGTCATACACGTAAAATTCCACTCGTGCAAAAAAAAACCACGAGTGTACGTGGGAGTTTCAGCCCACGAACGCAGAAGAAGAAGAGAGAGGTGTGGGAGTTTTCAACATGGCCAAAATTGATCTCGGGCAGTGTAGGGATAGTTAAATTATAACAGGAACCTAGAACAAAAAGTTTTCCACTTGGGCTATAACATATACATGTAAGCAGCACATCTATTATTAAAAATCACACTCAAGTTATCCTACTTCAGCATTAAGCATACAAACACAATACACGCAGTGGGTACCCTCCCTTTCTCAGATGTTCTGTTGATAACCTTTGTAAATTTGCCTCCAGGGAGGGGTTGAGCAACCTTTATGATTTAAACGGGTGGATGGACGGGTAGCAACAGCCAGTGTCTGTCAACCACACTAGAAATGACCTGTGAAATGACATAATAGTCGGTCAGATCAAAGGAAAATAAAAAGGGAAAGTGGGATGTGAGAAAATACCACCACACCTAATACTTTACTTTGTGCAAGAATCAGTCATGCGCAGAGCATTACAGCTGTCCCCATGATAACACTATACTGTAGTCTTCACATCGTCCTATTCCCCAGAGGCTATCACTGCGTCGGCTTTTCTAGTACTGACAGAGTTGTCGGTCTCGGATTTCCACCAACTGACAGCTACGTTTCGCCCGGATTGCGAGTACTAGCAGCAAGTTTCACACATTTTGTATGGTTTCAACCTGTTGATAAAAGTGTGTTCTTGTCAACCAAATCACCAGTCTTTGTTGAATCTACTCGGAAAACTCTTTAACGCATTTTTGCATGCGACTGCGCATTCTTGTGGCCAGGCAGTTGCTCTTTAAGACAACTGGTTTTCTCAGGCTTCTAAAGTTCTCAAAAGGGAGGTTCCACTGTAGCACAATGGCTGCATCACATGTATTTGTTTGGTGTCATGATCAGCAGAGATAGCCCAAACTGCATTGCAAAAAACTAAAAAAACAAAAAAAAACACAACAAGCAACCAACAAAATCTGGAATATATATCTTTCTTTATTTGGTGTTCAACGTCGTTTTCAACCATTCAAGGTTATATCGCGACGGAGGGAAGGGGGGAGATGGGATAGAGCCACTTGTCAATTGTTTCTTGTTCACAAAAGCACTAATAAAAAATTTGCTCCAGGGGCTTGCAACGTAGTACAATATATTACCTTACTGGGAGAATGTAAGTTTCCAGTACAAAGGACTTAACATTTCTTACATACTGCTTGACTAAAATCTTTACAAACATTGACTATATTCTATACAAGAAACACTTAACAAGGGTAAAAGGAGAAACAGAATTCGTTAGTCGCCTCTTACGACATGCTGGGGAGCATCGGGTAAATTCTTCCCCCTAACCCGCGGGGGGTTGGAATATATATACTGTTAACATCTTTACCTGGAATGCTCATAAAAAGTGGCAACAAATGCAACAAACAACAACATGTTATCATGAACACTCATAACTGAATGAAATCATTGCACTGTTGTTTTAAGAATGTAAAGAGTGTAATATAAAATATACTGTTGTACAAAATCGTGTGCGATTTATTTCTGAACATGATCCATTTGTAACATACATCACATAATTATAAGTCTGCTAACACCCAGTCTGTTTCTACACATACAAAATATTAAGTAAAGAGTGAACTGTAAGGCAATGTTGAAGGTGTCACACAACAATCCCCATTGAGATGCAGTGAGGTGCATGGCTTGAGCATGAGTATCACAATCAGCTGTATGATATGAATAAAAAACACTCATGTGACCATTTGAACGAAAACCAACAAAATTGGTTCACTGTCATTCCAAAAACAAGGAGACTGCCAACGTTCCAAAATTCAGAATAAAAAAACAAGAAAGGGAAGTTGTTGGAACGTTTCTTATTGACAGAACAATGCGTTAGTCACAAATATATCTACCCAACGGTCTTTTACGTGCACAGGCACACATTTTTTATTCCTCCGTTTGCCGTTTCTTGCATGAAGGCAAAGGCATTGCAGCATGTACACATGTGAAGTAAAAATGTTGTACTTACTTGGAATGCTTTGTTCAATTCAAGCTATGTCATGCCAAAAAGGTTTGCATAGCAGTCTTCCATAGGAATATACAATATGTTTACAAAAAATCAACTTCCGTGACATTGACCCTGATAATAAGATATTACATAGCTGTTATTAAATGTTGAGACGCTAACAGTTACAAGGCCACAACAACAACAAACACGTCAATAATCTCCACTGCATTGCAAACTCATTATGAGGGGCAGTAAACTTAATTTTCTCTTTTTGTATCATTTTCTCTCTCTCGTGGAACACCCGAACAAAGCAAATCTCTAGAAACCACGAAAATCAAACAAACAACAACCATATATACAATGCCCACCTCAGGTATAAAAGCCCTGATAATAAGTAGTATATTTACCCTTCTGTATTCCTTTGAAAGCAATTTTCCTCTTCCAAATTCCACTGTCAACAGTAGTATTTACCAGAAACAGAGCTACAGCAGTCCCTCTCATGAACGGACACCCTTGGGCCATAGCAAAACTGTCGTACATTGCAGGTGTCCGGTCACGGGAGGGGTGACCACACCACCCCCTCCCCCATAATCATGTAATTTATTTTCTTCTTGTCTGGCTTTATTGACTGCATGCCGATCATGTGGCATGGCAGTGACTTTTCACTCTTCAGTCGGAAATACACTGTACATAACACAGCTCCCACTCTCCCTCACTAATGCCTACCCCAAGCCGTGACAACTGATGCTTGGAAATTGTGCGGAAGAGTACACCTCTCTATTTCTCTCCAATGCTCTTCCTGCTGACATGCAGTGACACCGGACACCCCACAGAGTTTAGCTAGCTAGCTACCCCTCCACCCCCCCCCTCCCCTCTCTTGGCAACCGACTCACTGGTCAAGGCTGAGGGGAAACAAGAGTATCTTGTCAATGAAAGAGGTAACACACAGACACACGATGCTGAGAACTGTGGCCAGTTTTTCACTCTCTTTCGCTCAGGACCTTCATCGACTGTGGTTTCTGTGTGGTTTCTGTTGTTTACGCAACAGACAAGAATAAAGAGCACAGTGCAGTTTCATGTTGGCATCTTCGCATGTTCTCCACTCCTGACCAAAACTATCCCCCCTCCTGATGTGTACACGTGCACTCAAGTTATCAGTGACTGTCATCACGCCATTGCGGCTGTGATCTTTGTACCAAGAGCCGGACTGCTCTGTTATTGATTTTGTTGTGGTGAAAATTTGACGATGGTCTGTCCGTACATTGTTATATGAAGTCTTATATCGCGCACGTATCTCCAGACTCGGACTCAAGGCGCAGGGATCTATTTATGCCGTGTGAGATGGAATTTTTTACACAATACATCACACATTCACATCGACCAGCAGATCGCAGCCATTTCGGCGCATATCCTACTTTTCACGGCCTATTATTCCAAGTCACATGGGTTATTTTGGTGGACATTTTTTATCTATGCCTATACATTTTTGCCAGGAAAGACCCTTTTGTCAATCGTGGGATCTTTAACGTGCACACCCTAATGTAGTGTACACGAAGGGACCTCGGTTTTTCGTCTCATCCGAAAGACTAGACATTGGAGGTATGACCTGCTGTTTGGACCGAAAATGAGTGTCCGCGTCCAAGTCTTGCAGGTGTCCGTTTAAGGGGGGGAAAATATAGAAGGAAAACACTCCGTGCCGAGCAAATGTGTCCGTACATGTCAGGTGTCCGCTCACGCCGGGGGCCGTACATTGCAGGGACTGCTGTAACACCAAAAATTAGTGAAAAACCTGAAAGGCCAGGGTCCACAGCGGCGCCTCCCAGAAGCTGAGGCTTTTTTTAAAAATTATCTTGTAGGGACAAAGAACAGCCTCTCCTGGTAGCAAAATGTATGTTAATAAATGATAAAATAATACACATTTTGCCTCCATCAACAATCCAAACTAAAAAAAAATTTGTTTTCAAAGTTTTACTTTAAGAAAGCAGATTTTCTGGTTTAAAAAAGTTTTCAAAAACCAGATTTCCGGCGAGAAGCGGAAAGATGTAAGTCCTGCAAAAAGGTCTAAGGAATAAGCTGTGGTTTGGACCAGTCAATGGTGTAAGTGAAGGCGGTGCCAGAGCTCTGAGGCTTGATGGTGATGAAGGGCGGGGCCGGCAGGTCGTTGGACGTTGAGTACACAGCGCAGTGCTTGAAGACGCACGGCGACTCGTGCCATGCGTAGCGCAGGCCGACGATGAACTGGTCGGCGCCACATACGCTGCCGTCCAGGGAGAGAGTGGTGGGGTCGGTGCTGATGATGGGGGCCGGTAACCACCACGAGTTCTTCGGTGTGCACTCCGCCTTGCCATTCCATGAGCAGCAGAACTGTAGACACACCAAACAGTCAATCAATCAATCAATCAATCAGTGTGCACTCCACCTTGCCATTCCATCAGCAGCAGAACTGTAGACACACCAAACAGTCAATCAATCAATCAGTGTGCACTCCACCTTGCCATTCCATCAGCAGCAGAACTGTAGACACACCAAACAGTCAATCAATCAATCAATCAATCAGTGTGCACTCCACCTTGCCATTCCATCAGCAGCAGAACTGTAGATACACCAGTCAGTCAGTCAGTCAGTCAGTCAATCAATCAGTGTGCAGTCAGCCTTGCCATTCCATGAACAGCAGAACTGTAGACACACCAGTCAATCAATCAATCGATCAATCATTCAATCAATCAATCAATCATTCAATCAATCAATCAATTGGTGTACATTCTGCAGCAGATTTGTAGACACACCAGTCAATCAATTAATCAATCAATAAATGATCCATCAATCCATAAGTCAAATCAATATGAACTGATCAACCAACTGATTATTTTGTCACTTACTCGTCACCAGACAGTTTTGCATGGAGCCGAGGTGAATTAAACACATGCAGACATTGATTGATTGATTGATAAGATGTTTGATGGGTTGTTGACAGACCAGCTTTTTTGTCGGTCCGAGGGGGAGCATAATTATCGTCTTTATGCCCCCCGAGGACTGACAAAAAAGCTGGTCTGTCAACAAACCACCAAACATCGTTTTTGTCATCATTTTGGTAGTGACAAAATAAGTGCACAATCAACCCAGGGAGCCATGCTTTGAAACACGGGTTCCGTGCTGATAACCACACGAGTCCCGGTTTGATGCAACTTTTTGTGTTTTTGAGTTCATTAAATGTTGGGATGAATATGTCAGGTTTGACGATGCACAGTTCTGTAGGTTCATCTCGGTATTCCACCCCCTTGGCTTTCTGTTTTAAATATTAAGCTGAGTGATCCAATGTGGAAGCTACATTTGGTCAAAGGTCACCGAAGATTTGCGTCGTGCAGCGAAGGAAAGAATCGCGATCTTGTTTCCGACTCAGTACCTCTTTGTTTTTCATTAGACCTGTCATTCTGCTTGCTCGGCTTTGTTAGATGTTTGCATATCTTGTTGCTATTTACTTTGCTTTTATTATTGTTTCTTATTTGTGCTTCGTTTATCGATACAACGTCTTGTGCACGGGTCAAAATGTGAGTGTCAGTGGTCGTTTTACTTGAACTTGACGTTCGTGTTTCTCCGAACGTCCGTGTATCGAAACCCAGATACACGCACTCCATGACTCTGTAAGACAAAACATATCGCTAGGTTTCATTTGTTTTTGATGAATGTATGACCTTTCATGAAGTAGTTTTGTTTTTTGTTTACTTTTGCCAGTTTGCCAGTTCGTTTTTGGAACTTTGCAAAGCAGTGTCGTGTCGTCTGTTTAGGTCTGGGGAAACACCAATGAAAAGAGCCGAAGAATCCCCGAGCGTTTCTATTGGGTTTGCTTTTGATTATCCATGTATAACCTGCTTCCTGTAACTATGGTAACCGGGGATTTATTGCCTGGGGAACATGAGATTTATTTCCCAGGTGCTTGTGAATGAAAAATCGTGAAAATGATGACAATATTACTTATTGGTAAAGCAAAGAAAAGAATTCAAACACTTTTGGCTAAGTACTTGCTACAACTGCACACTGACAAAAAACATCATCCAAGACTGGGTAAGAGGGACTGACCTCAAATCCGTTGCGACTCTTGACGCGAATGTTGTCGCCGCTGTTGGAGGCGGAGTAAGTGACGGCCACGGTGTCCCCCTGTTGGACCACACTGACCGGTCGCGGCCCCTGTGTGGGTTCGGATCCCTTGTTGTACGCCACACGCAGACCTGACAGCAACAGCCGCTCAGCCACGTCCTGCTTGTCACGGGGATGGACACTGTACAAAGAAGTTCTGGTCATCAGTAACATCACAACAAGTCAAGTCAAGTCAATATTTATTTCAAAAACCCCTAGGGTTACAAGAATAAAATAAAAATTGCAATAAACACGACAAAAAAGATATATGTATTAACCTTTGCCGGATGCCGCTTTTGACTACACACGCCCGACGATGCGGGTTTGTCTGAACCCATACATTTGAAAGAGGGTTTTTACCGTTTATTCCTCTAACGACGATGCAGGTTTGTCTGAACCCATACATTTGAAAGAGGGTTTTTACCGTTTATTCCTCTAACGACGGGGTGGGTTCAGGGAAACCCACAGCGCTACTTCAGTGGGTGCATCGAGTTTCTCCCTTCACCGACTTCTTGCAGGGGAGGGAGAGGGGGAGGGAGAAGGGGAGGGAGAAGGGGAGGGAGAGACTGAGAGAGACTGAGAGAGACCGAGAGACTAAGAAAGAGAGAGAGAGAGAGAGAGAGACTAAGAAAGAGAGAGAGAGAGAGACTAAGAAAGAGAGAGAGAGAGACTAAGAAAGAGAGAGAGAGACTAAGAAAGAGAGAGAGAAAGAAAGAGAGAGACTAAGAAAGAGAGAGAGAGAGAGACTAAGAAAGAGAGAGAGAGAGAGACTAAGAAGGAGAGAGAGAGAGACTAAGAAAGAGAGAGAGACTAAGAAAGAGAGAGAAAGAGACTAAGAAAGAGAGAGAGAGAGACTAAGAAAGAGAGAGAGGGAGACTAAGAAAGAGAGAAAGAGAGAGAGAGAGAGACTAAGAAAGAGAGAGAGACTAAGAAAGAGAGAGAGAGAGAGACTAAGAAAGAGAGAGAGAGAGAGACTAAGAAAGAGAGAGAGAGAGACTAAGAAAGAGAGAGAGAGAGACTAAGAAAGAGAGAGAGAGACTAAGAAAGAGAGAGAGACTAAGAAAGAGAGAGAGAGAGACCAAGAAAGAGAGAGAGAGAGACTAAGAAAGAGAAAGAGAGAGACTAAGAAAGAGAGAGAGAGAGAGACGAAGAAAGAGAGAGAAAGAGAGAGAGAGACTAAGAAAGAGAGAGAGAGAGAGAGAGACTAAGAAAGAGAGAGAGAGAGACTAAGAAAGAGAGAGAGAGACTAAGAAAGAGAGAGAGAGACTAAGAAAGAGAGAGAGAGAGACTAAGAAAGAGAGAGACTAAGAAAGAGAGAGAGGGAGACTAAGAAAGAGAGAGAGAGAGAGAGAGACTAAGAAAGAGAGAGACTAAGAAAGAGAGAGAGAGAGAGAGAGAGACTAAGAAAGAGAGAGAGAGACTAAGAAAGAGAGAGAGGGAGACTAAGAAAGAGAGAGAGAGAGAGACTAAGAAAGAGAGAGAGAGACTAAGAAAGAGAGAGAGAGACTAAGAAAGAGAGAGAGACTAAAAAAGAGAGAGAGAGAGAGACTAAGAAAGAGAGAGAGAGAGAGACTAAGAAAGAGAGAGAGAGACTAAGAAAGAGAGAGAGAGAGAGAGAGAGAGACTAAGAAAGAGAGAGAGAGACTAAGAAAGAGAGAGAGAGACTAAGAAAGAGAGAGAGAGAGAGACTAAGAAAGAGAGAGAGAGAGACTAAGAGAGAGAGGGAGAGACTAAGAAAGAGAGAGAGAGAGAGACTAAGAAAGAGAGAGAGAGACTAAGAAAGAGAGAGAGAGACTAAGAAAGAGAGAGAGAGACTAAGAAAGAGAGAGAGGGAGAAAGAGAGAGAGAGAGACTAAGAAAGAGAGAGAGAGACTAAGAAAGAGAGAGAGAGACTAAGAAAGAGAGAGAGAGACTAAGAAAGAGAGAGAGAGGAAGACTAAGAAAGAGAGAGAGAGAGAGAGACTAAGAAAGAGAGAGAGACACTAAGAAAGAGAGAGAGAGAGACTAAGAAAGAGAGAGAGAGAGACTAAGAAAGAGAGAGAGAGAGAGAAAGAAAGAGAGAGAGAGAGAGACTAAGAAAGAGAGAGAGAGATACTAAGAAAGAGAGACAGAGAGAGAGACTAAGAGAGAGAGAGACAGAGAGAGAGAGACTAAGAAAGAGAGAGAGACTAAGAGAGAGAGAGACAGAGAGAGAGAGACAGAGAGAGAGAGACAGAGAGAGACAGAGAGAGACAGAGAGAGAGACAGAGAGAGAGACAGAGACAGACAGTCAGATAGACAGACAGTCAGATAGACGGATAGACAGATAGACGGATAGACAGATAGACAGACAGACAGAGCAACTGACAACAGACATACAGACAGAGAGATACGGACAGACAGACAGAGAGACAGACAGTCGCTTGGAGACAAACAGGCAGACAGACACTGTACCGCCGCTTTGGTAATTATGGGTGTAGCAGAACCCGCGCCGTCGGCAGAGGGATAGTTACAATCACTACTACTCTTTAAAAGTATGGGTTTGTGTGAACCCGCGCCATCGGTAGTGTTTATGTAAATTATCATAATCAATTAATTTTAATGTTTTGTCATGTACACACTAAAAATTTGCAGACAGAGAGCAAATTAGGTGTGTGAGAGATACTTAAAATTTCAAAACGATACCTTTAATGGTTCCAGAGTTATAATGATTTTAGTGTGTCTCTGGTACAGGTGAACCCAGGAAGCACGGCAAAGGTTAACAGACACAGCTAAATAGACAATGTTTGTATGGGTTTGAAAGAGAGAATACCCTTGGTTAAACTTTTCCATGTGACATTATAGGCCAGACCCTAGCAAGGCGGATGTCTGAAACAGTACACACACATTACACACACACATCACACACCTTCCCAATGGAGAGTTAAAGTTGGGCAGGTCCATGCTGACAGCCATGTAGACGATGTTCATCTCTCACACACACAGACACACACACCTCTGCCCCATTGAGAGTTAAAGTCGGGCTGGTCCATGATGACTCACACACTGACTCACACACACACATACACACTACACCCCCCACAAACACCACCCACACACACACTACCCACACACACACACACACACACACACACACACCTGCCATATGGAGAGTTAAAGTCGGGCAGGTCCATGCTGACAGCCATAAAGACATTGGTCATCCTGGGGTTGGGCGTGTAGCCGAAGTCAGCCGTCTGGTGCCAGCGGATGTCAGGGAAACCCACCACCACCGTTGGGTCGGGACTGTTGCCTGACAGCTGATTGTCAACACAATGGATGAGTGTATATATAAACTCTCTTTCAAGACCTTAAAATACCTGAGAAAATCAGCTTTGACAGGGGAGGTAAATGTACAGTGAATATAAACGGAAAAACTAAAATAAGCTATGTTTTCAGAAGAGGGGTTCCACTTAACACATTCTTTCGTTAACTTTGTTAGAGACATCTACACATGCACGAATTAAACAAAAGATACAGAGACATGGCAAACTGAAGCTACGTTTTGCATGCTGGTATCTGTACAGTCCAGTAACTGGCAACCTCCAGTGCATTTGCTGTGAAATACCGGAGGAGCCTCTGTTCCTCCCCTACAGTGGATCACTTTATATCTAGTATTTGCCTGCTTTTTAAATTTTATTTTTTTTATTTTATTTTTTTTACAAATGTGCATGAACCTGATGCCATGTCATTGCATGAAGCCGAAGTAATTTCTGCCTACCTGTACAAAGCCAAAGGGGAAGTCTGGCTTGGTCTGTTGGGAGGCAGCAGCAAAGTTTGTCCTCCAGTCGTCGATCATGGCGGGGAAGGTGCAGTTGTAGTGATGCATCTTGGGCTCACTCGCATCCGCCTCACCTGGTAATGACACCAGTATTGTCAACACTTGTGGACTGGGTGGCCGAGTGGTATTGCACTTGCGCTCGGAAGCAAGAGGTTGCGAGTTCGACCCTGGGTCAGGGTGTTAGCAATTTTCTCCCCCCTTTCCTAACCTAGGTGGGTGGGTTCAAGTGCTAGTCTTTAGGATGAGACGAAAAACCGAGGTCCCTTAGTGTACACTACATTGGGGTGTGCACGTCAAAGATCCCACGATTGACAAAAGGGTCTTTCCTGGCAAAATTATATGGGCACAGATAAAAATGTCCCACCAAAATACACGTGTGACTTGGAATAATAGGCCGTGAAAAGTAGGATATGCGCCGAAATGGCTGCGATCTGCTGGCCGATGTGAATGCGTGATGTATTGTGTAAAAAAAATTCCATCTCACACGGCATAAATAAATCTCTGCGCCTTGAATATGTGCGCGATATAAATTGCATAAAAATAAAAAAATACCTGCGCTTAGAACTGTACCCATGGAATACGCGCGATATGAGCCTCATATTGATTGATTGAACACTTTTCTCTCACCCACTCTCTTGTTTTACTTTTCTCACACTCTTCGTTTACTTCTCGCTCTCACACAGATACAGTGGAACCCCTCGTTTCGCCCTGCAGTCCGGACTGACGATCTAACAGCGAACGACAAGAAGAAGAAGAAGAAGAAAATGGAGGTAAATTTACAGAGGGTATGACCAGAACATCTGAGAAAGCAGGGTCTTAAAAAGAGTGAGTCTTTAAAGGAGGGTTCCACTGTCTCATTACACTGATTGCTTGGCTCTCAGTTCCAGCATGGCACCTCAGTACATTGTCTGTATTCAGTACACCCAATAATTGTTTATTCCATTTCTCGCAGTTTCCAGAAACTACTGCGGGAATTGTGAGAGACATGCATGTGTACGAATAGTCATTCAAGACACAATGTCTACAGTAAAATATGTCTGAAAGTGTTCTTTTGTGTTCATGACATGTCGACAAATGAGTCATGCGAACAGGCAATTGATGTTGAATTAAAATGTTGTTTTCATCCTGATCACACACACACACCTTGATACCAGATGGCGCCATACACAGTCATGTTGAGCAGAGGATAGACCATGGCGTTCCACACAAACACACACACACACACACACACACACACCTTGATACCAGATGGCGCCATACACAGTCATGTTCAGCAGAGGATAGACCATGGCGTTCCACAGCTGCGAGTTGCTGCCCGGCCCGTCCACATCTGTTGTACCGTCTTCCCTGGGGCTTGTCCTAGTTTCCAAAATACAACATTTTAATGGTTTGTTTCCTCAGTGCTGTGAGTAACTGTGCACACAATGTCAGCTTTCTTGATTAGTATGTAAATGTCAGCCTCCATTCCCCTTCACTATCACCAGTATCAAGTAGTGCCCGACTTGCAATAAGTAGCTCTTACCCTCCCCTTCCGCCTCCCTCCCCCAGCCTAGGTCTGCCACAGGACTGTCCAACACCTGACACCAACCCATCCCACCTGTCTCTCACAGGTTCCTCACAACCCTTTCACAGTCAGCTACAACTCACATATTGACAAACATCTGACACCATCCCATCCCCAGCGCCCCCCCCCCCCCCCCAGGTGTGTAGACATGACTCACCTGTACCAGACAGCACTGTCAGTGACCATGTCCTGCAGACCACAATTGGCCGGAGCGTCAGGTGAGGATCAGGCCTCCACAGGTGCCCCCCCCTCCCCCACCCCTCCACATGGTAGACATGGCTCACCTGTATGAGACAGCACTGTCAGTGACCGTGTCCTCCAGACCACACCTGGCCAGAGCGACAGGTGAGGACCAGGCCTCAACAGGTGTTCCCCCCCAGGTGGTGTCGATGAGACCGATGGGATAGCCCAGTTCTTTGTACAGCCCCTTGCCGAACAGCCAGCACACCGCCGAGAAATAGTTGAAGGGGCTCTTGCCCACCGTGGCTGCAATCAAAGTACAGTGGTTACGTGAGACCCCTCTGAGAAGAGGCACTTTCTAATCAGGGACATCATTGGCTGTCCCTTTTTCTGCTGCAGAAAATATGCCCGTCATGACAGGACAGACTTTTTGCTGGTCCCACTGGCATCCTGTAACCTCACCGACTGTAAGTATAGTGCTATGTGCTATGTGTACATATAGTCCAACATATTTGCATGCATGTGCACCCGTTAGTTTATGCTACAATTGAGCCTATACAAACTGAAATGTTCCAGTAAAATCAGATGTGTGCCAGCCTTACAAACAAGCCTATACAAACTGACATTGTCCAGTAAAATCAGATGTGTGCCAGCCTTACAAACAAAACTCTTTTTCCATAAATGTGCAGATGTGTCAAATGCGTATAATAATAATCTTCCCGGCTTCTCTATGTCTCTCCCTCTCAGCGAAGTTTTCATGGTTGATACACTGTTTGCCACGATGTATATATCTATATGGTGAGGTGACTATATTAGCAAGCAACTGCCAAAAATATTTAACACCATATATATATACATTTGATTCGATTACAAGAAATGCTGATTTTGTACATTTTCTCTTTTTTTTACCATTGTAAAAACCAAATCACTGGTTATACAATTAAACAATCCAATCCAATCCCTCTCAGCGACGGCCGACAGGTCATAGAGGGGGGTGGTGGAGGTACGCATAGCGACACACTGTACACTAAGATCATAGACACACTGTACACTACGATCATAGACACACTGTACACTACGATCATAGATACACACTGTACACTACGATCATAGACGAACTGTACACTATGATCATAAACACACTGTACACTATGATCATAGACACACTGTACACTACGATCATAGACACACTGTACACTACGATCATAGACACACTGTACTCTACGATCAACTCACTGGCGTTAGGCAGGGACCAGGGCTCAGCGATGGCCGACAGATCATAGAGAGGGGTGGTGGAGGTCCGCATGGCGACAGTGAAAAGTCGGATGTCTGTGTACTGACTGGACGCGTTCAGCTCTTGGGACGCATTGTAGATCTGTCGACACACACCACACTTGTGCATTACGTATTGTCTCCCTTGACACGCAGATGGAAGTGGAAGTGCAAGAAAATACAAACCTCTTTAGTTTGTTGTGTGCTCAACAGTTGCTCACAAGCACACACACATGCACACACAGAGCCAGGCAGGCAGACAAACACACACACTCACTCACTCACAGGAAAAAGTTGAGACAATCAAGCAACCAGCCATGCAGTTTTACATACACGTGAAAACAACCTAACTGCAATGGTCACACCATGAGATCCTGGTCAATAGAGAGAGCTGCATACTCCACTGGCCAGAGCAGACCAAGCAGACCAAACAACCCCTAACACACAACCAACCCACCAAACAACCAACCAACCCACCAATGACACAAGCAAACCAGACTGTGAACCTGGTCAGTGGAGAACTGCATGTTGGACTGTCCGGAGCAGACCCACACGTCGCCGAACAGCACGTCTGTGATGGAGATGGTGCTGCCGTCGTCAGCGTAGGCCGTGATAGTGTAGGGGCCGCCCGCCGCGATGGGGTCAAGGGTCACCGACCACACGCCAGTGTCCGGCCCCTGTCTGACGTCTGCGCTGTATGAATGCTGCAGCTCTGCCACCTGGTGGTAGCCAATATGACAGTGAAATAGTGAACATGACAGTCACTGTCAGTTGTCCTGGGTCACTTGCTGTTAGGGACAACAAACCGTTCAATAACCAATGACAACAGAAGAAGAAGAAAACAACAAACAAACATTTAAGTGTGAGTGTGTGGTGTATTCATTTATACATGAAAGGCACACTGTAAATTGTTGATTCAGGTAAATCCAGGTATTGCTTGACTGCGTTACCTTGACGATGATGCGGTCGCCCACGTCGGGGTGGATGCCCCAGACGACGGCTTGCTGCGGGGCTTGTTGCAGCACCATGTGACTGTTGTAGTACGTGGCGAAGGCAAAACCAGTGCGACCCTCTGACCGTGACCCCTCACCTCCTTGTGGCAATGACAAAATTATCGACAGTCAAGTAAAAAGTTGCAAAATAATATGCTGACCGACACTACAATTACATCAGAAATTAAGCTGCAAACATCAAAGAAAAAGAACAACGCAAACAACAGCAAAACGTATTTATGAACATGTTTCCGTGGTTGCACATTAAAGAAAATTAAGACCTGAGGACAACAATCACACAAAAGCAAACTGTTGTGAAGCATTTTATTTTTAAAAGGATTCAGTAGTGCATATGTAATCCTATCTCACGATTTACTTCACAAGTACTTTGTCAATGAAGAACGATTATAAATCATCACAGTTTATCAGATGGGATCCTAACCTATCTCAATTGAAACTGACACATATATACTCTCAAGGTCACATTCCCTGAATTACCTTTGCACTTGCTTTACTGATTAGAGCAGCAGTTAACAATGCTAATCTCAATCTCAAACAGCTCACCTACTGATACCATAGTGTTAGTGACCTACATATATGGCCTCACTGGCACATTTATTTATCAGCCGGCACTGTCAAATATATTTTAGCATCATCAGCAATTTTACATCACATAGACATTCATACATATAAATTATAATGCACAAAAATATTGAAGAATAGTTTAGAAAATAAATATATTATATATATACATTACAAGTGCCCCAAAAACTAGCTAGTTTTGACTATGAAAGGTCCGTGACTGATAGAAATGTGAATGAATGCTTGAGTACACTGACCCTCTAGAGACTTTTGTCACTGCCATTACTTTAGTATTCCATTGCTGTGAAATCGGTTGCTTTAATTTGTTTAAGTAGAAAGTTAGCAACAAGAAGAGTCGCGATACCCAGACGCGTGTTTCTTTCAGGGGAGATATTCTTGCGGCTAGCCTCTCGCGAAGCTAGGAGGCGTGAGTGTATATGAAACGGTTTGGTGGTCAGCTATGCAAGAATTAAACACCATGGGTTGGTCATGATACCGAAAAAGTCGTCTGCACTAGGTCAGTAAACAGCCATGGACAGCCAATGGGATTGGCAGCTGCGTGGCCGCCATCTTTTCTCGCTTAGCGAGCAATCCCAAAGCTACCTAGCGAACTCTCGCCAGATCCTAGCGTTCCTCGCGGAAAGAATTGCCCAAGAAACGGTACTTCCTCGCCCCACTCGCCATTTAAGTCTTGCCGGGAGACATGGTGTGTCAGACAACAGTAGTTATAATAAGCAATAACGTAGTGATATCTTCTTCTTGTTGTTCGCTGTTAGATCGTCAGTCCGGACTGCATGTGCGGAGTCTGAGTAGGACGACTTGTTCTTCACGTTGGAGCAGGTGCAGTCATCTGTCTCCGCTCTGGTTATACAGTGGCATGGTACAAAGTATAACACTATACATCGTTGCACATTTTCCGGACACGTTTACATACCATACCTCTTGGTGACAATAACCAGGGGTATTAATAGAACCATACTTCCTGCCAAAACTTGAAGAGCTTAAATGAACTTTCACTGATACTGATAGAGTGAAAGCAAAACAAGAGCAATCAGTACTATCATTGAACAAGAGAACAAAGTCAGATGTATGCACTGTACCTCCGATATTACATGACGTGATACAGTAGTGAATACATTGTTACTGCTCAGTGGTTATACTTATAGTCATACACTAGAGGCAGGACGAGTTCCTGACAACCGTGTACATGATGTACATAATTCATAACTTCACCATCAACCCACATCACTTCGGCACACACAACGATAATACTGACCACTTTCTTCCTCTTGCATTCGCACCACATTTTGCGCGGTGCTCGAACAAGCAAAACAGGCGAACAAGGCAAATACAATCTTCATGTTGGAGCCTCAGGACAAGTTCGAAGAGATGGAGCGGTCATGTGATCACAGTGCTGGTCATGTGACATTACGGCCTCTGTGGTTGTCCCCCTTGACACACAATAAACCACTGATCTAACTGCAAAGAACACATTTCACAGCATTTTTTTATTCACATGCCGGTACCATTATTTTTCCTAGACGATATGGTAAGCTTAAATCAACAGTGGTAATTTTTGAATATTCGCTTTCGGCTGGAAAAAGTCTAATTTGTCAGTGAACATCAAAACTAAGGGGCACCGAAACAAAGTGCTCTCCCTTCCACGAGCCACTTCCTGCGAAAGAGCAAGTTGCTGAAGATTTGAGTTGTGCCAGGAACGAAGTGAACAATCAAAGTTTGCAGATGCTGCTTCTGTTTTAGTTTCTTCAGTGAAATCATCTCTGGGTCGTAAACTATCTTCAGGCCCTGTGCTGGTAGGTCGCATTTTTGGTCATTATGCTTGTGTTTGCTTTCTATTGCACCAGTGTAGCGCAATGTATGATGTCCTGTCGTCGTTTGTATGGGTAGATCTATATTGAATAACTGAGCAAATGTTTTCCGATGAATTGAACGAGTATGCTCACTTAAAAATCGTTAATACAGACAATCATAAGAAGCATGCTGTTGAAAACGACGCGCGGATATACTTTAACAATGTGCATTGATGTCCAGGTTTAGCCCGTTGTTTTTATCCAGCAGAAGCAAAAGTGAAACTGAAAGTAGAAAGTTGGATTCAGACAGACTTGACTATTCGAGTAAAACGTCGACTTAGGATCAATCGGCCTGTATAACAAAAATGTTTTGGTAATATGCTTAGGATAGGCTATGATATTTCTTTACTCAAACAAGCCAAATTTGGCTGTCCTTAAATTTGACTTGCTGGCACTGTGGCAGATTAAGTTTGCACAATTAAATTTGACTCTGGGATTCCGGAGGTTTGCCATGCACGGGCCAGACAGCTGAGTGATACTGATAATGTTGACTCAGGGTTCCACACAACCCCAAAAGTCAAGGGTATTCATACCCTTTCAGGAAAAAAGTAAAGGGTTCTTATACCCCTTCCAGATTTTTCACAGGGTATGAGTGACAATCGGTGTATCCATGAAATGTCATTTTTTTCCCATATGATTGCCTGTCTGGTAGTTATCACCTTTGCCATTTTGACGTTGTGACAATACATGTATATATATAGTGTATCAATGCATTCGGTCCTTTCAAGCCACGGAAACTCATTCATCCATTTTTGCTGGAACACCTTGTCTTTCCCTGACTCACTGAGCACTGCTATTGCTGCAACCCATAATGATACTGACTGATACTGACTCATTGCTGCTCTGGCTGCAACCGCCAAATGACAATTTTGTCTGTTTCGGGATGGGTTTTTGTTCTTTCGTTTTGCGAGGCATTTTTTTGAGCAGGCGACAGCACCGGACAGGCTAAAGCGAACAGTGCCATCGAGATGATCAGTTTGAAGATATCGCGCAGTTTGAGGACAAGGGAGGCAACCTCTGCTTCACGGCGTGTCAGTGTCGACAGAGGAGTGGCACGAACACGGCGTGTACTTCAGTGGTCTCAGTAGAGCAGGCGGCCTGCGTGCTGTTGCTTGTAAACTAGCAAAGGCTATACCCTTTCAGCGTTTGACTCGTACGTTTTTTATTAACCTCTTTGGAAGAAAACAGTTACGTATTTATACCTCTTCAGAGAGCATCTCGTACGTGATTTGGAGGGTCAAAGGGTATTATACCCTTAATTCTACGTGATGTGGAACCCTGGTTGTCTTTTCTTTTGTTCAGGGCTCTAGCAGTAGCAGCAATGAGTGATACTGATAATGTTGTCTTTTCTTTTTTTCAGGGCTCTAGCAGTAGCAGCAATGACTGCACCTTGAGGTTTTGAGAGCAACAACTGCAGTGACTGAAATGTTGTGAACATAGAGTGGTGCAGCATGAGATATGGGAGCATGAGGCATGGACACCGACAGTGACAGTGACGAGGACTGTCTCATCCCAGCCAGACTCCTCAACCTGAAAAACAACTCCCAGGCTCCCTTCACTCACAGCCAGAGAGGTACCGTACTTTCCGGGTGACAAGGCGCTTTGTTATCTAAGACGCACCCCCTTCTTTTAAAAAAAAATTGTAATCCAGTCACCCATTGGACGCAGGGGGCCAATAGGGCGCACCAAAATGACCCAGTTTTTGCCATGAGAGGTGGTTCCCCTGTCATATCTGAGAGAGGAAACACTTCCTGCATCGGGGTCAGTGACCAAAGGCATTGTGATAGCTGGGTGGCCTTGTTAAAAGACACGACCTTCTTCCCAGGGGTCAATGACCCAGTTTTTGCCATGAGAGGTGGTTCCCCTGTCATATCTGAGAGAGGAAACACTTCCTGCATCGGGGTCAGTGACCGGTCAGTGACCGAGTTTAACAGAGTGGAAATCTGTGTGTGCGGCCAGATCAAAGGCAGGGCAGTACCTAGTAGCTGAAACATGCATTATCACAAGTTGTTTGACTGGTACTCAAGCGGTCTCTTTGATTTTTTTCGTATTTCATACACGGATTAGGCGCTTCGTTATACAAGACGCAGGGGTCGAACTCGAGGAAAAAAGTCGCGCCTTATGACCCGGAAAGTACGGTAAACTGTCTTCAGGCACAATTAGGATGAGGATGATGGTGATGATAAGGCCCAAAAAAAAAAAATAGGTGTGGTTACGGTAACATAGCCAAAAAAAATAGGCTAGGAACCTAGGCAATCACTTCTTTTTTTTAAAACTTTTTTTCTAATGTGTACAAATTAAACCTACTTGACAGGGAAATAAGTGTGCGACTCGAGCGTTTTCGCTTTCATTGCGTTTTCTGCACTGGTTTTTTTTATTTTTTTTATTGACAAATGTAATAAAAATTTATAGGGTCGGCCCCTAAAAATAGGGTAGGTCGGGTTACCGTAACCACACCTTTTTTTTTTTAGGCCTAATGATAATGATGATCTCAAGAAAGTTTGTTTTGTGTTTGCATAGTTCATGAACCTTTTAGCTGGACAGCTTTAGTGTTGTATAGTCATTATGCGTTTGGGAAGATTGTAAAACTGCAAGGACTTTTTTGTTGTTTGTTTACCTGTTTGATTTTCAGTTTTTTTCTTTTGTGTTTTTTGCCTTAATTCTGATGTTTTGTTCGCTCGTTCTTGCAGGAAAATGTACATCTTCCAGCCAGCATGACAGCCAGAGACAGATCTTAAGGTCCACACCGACAGAAACTGGTCTCACATCAAGCGGTCGCAGAGAATTGGGTGTGTCAGCGCATCATGTACCTGCCCACACTGCTAGAAACACGTGCAGGGTGCCGTCGTCACACACTGCACGTCGAGCACCGCACGCAGAGACACAGCACAGGGACGGCCCTTTTACACTGTTGGGGTCCTCCACACAGCCACAGACTGCTCGCCAAGCACATGGCAGAGATACACCGCTGTTTGACTTTTCTTCACAGCACAGAGAGACACAGCGCAGGCACAGCCCTTTTCAGTCCTCCACACAGCACAGAGAGACCCCTGCCAGGCTGTTGGGGTCTTCTAGCGTCAGGCCACAGCTGGTATCAGTGTCCTCACCGGATGAGCCGGTCATGTTATCGCTGTGCGGCAAGAAGGGCAGGCAAGGTCAGAGGGATGTGGCGAGAACAGGGACCACAGTCAGTAAGGCGCTGAGCTATGAAGACACTGCAGTGCCTGAAACAAGCGGTGTGGAGACCATCAGTGAAACTGACTTCAGTGAGGAGGAGCAGGGAGAGGGGAGAGAGACACCTGTGAAAAACGTACCAAAATCTGCTGTCTTCAAAACTCCTGGCGCCGGCATACCATTGTCAGCCAGTGAATGGCCGGCACTGTCACAGTCAAACGCCAGTGTCACCCAAACATCCACGCTGTCGGCATCAGGTGCCACTGCCTCTGTCTCCAAAGTGCCTGCACCTGTCTCATCTGTGCCTGCTTCACACCCCACTTCCATGAACAGCAATGCTGCCTCTAAACCCGAACACAGCACGGGGCGTTCAGCAACAAAACACTCGGAGCCCAGGTACATTTATAAATTGCTGGATTCAACACCTGTCAGGAGTTCTTCAGAATATAACATTGGGGCTGTGTGGCAGACAGTCTCTTTCGAGTCGGATGATGAAGACGATGATGATGACGAAGAAGTGACAGTCGTAGAAATAGATGAGGATAGAGGGTCAAGTGCTGAGTGTAAACCCTCTTCTGATAGCAAGCCTGCAACTACTTGTTCCCGTGTGCCGAGCATTCCCTCACCGAGTGCTGACAGGGAAGAGGACGAGGAGGGCGACCTGGTCTTACCGACAGTGTCCTTTCAGTCCAAGCACAGGCAGAACAGTCAGAGACAGACAGGGATGGCTGGCGGGGGTGTGTGTGCATCATCATCATCATCATCATCACAGACAGCACAGCGTGATGTGTGTGCACTACCATCTTCCTCACAGACAACACAACGCCAGTCAGAGACCAGCTCTCGGTGGCCAGGGAACGAGTGTCACTCGTGGGACGCCAGCAGTTCCGACGCTGACATAGAGTCTGTGGGGTCAGCCTCGGACACCGAGCCAGCCACTGCCCCCAGGTCAGTGTCCAAGGGGAGCAGAAAGAAGACTCACCGGCCGCCCCCTGTGTCCCAAAGCACGGCCCATCACAGCGATGTGGAACCCTCAGGGAATGCAAGACCTGCACACACACACAGACCAGGCAGAGCCATGGACACTGAAACCAGGCAACTCTCCGCTGGCCATCGTGGTGAGTGCACTGTGACGTACGAGGATCCCACCCAGGAGTATCCCCACATGTCTCCTGTAGTCATAGACACAGACCCCGAGCTTTCTCCCAGCATCCTCCAGCAGGAGACACAAGACATGCAGGGTTCGGGCACTCCCAGTGGTCGACCAGACTTTGTGGAGAAGAGGAGCCAGGGAACCAAGCAGGCTTCATATGGGGCTGAGGCTGTGAGGAATGCTGAGTCCACTGCACACGCTGTGTTAGAGCCCAGTGTGTCGCACACTGTGTCCCAAGACAGAACCAGCAGTAGTGTGTCTCGCAATGTGTCCCACCACAGTTCCAGCAATAGCGTGTCTCATCACAGTACCGGCAGCGCCAGCACTGTGGATCTAGCATGTAAGAGGCTAACAAGTCAGACATCACTTGACTCTGACATGACTCAGCCCTATGAAGCGTCTGACACTGAGAGTCAGGAGGCTCCGCCCACTCTGCACAGCCTTCCCAGCATTCCCTCCATGCTCCAGCGACAGGTGTCCGGCCAGTCCCTCCCCCCACCCCAGCTGACCAGAAGGTCGTCCAGTGCCATCTCAGACAGCGGTCAGTCCACACAGCCGCCTTCACTGACCAGACAGTCATCCAGCGTGATTGCTGACAGCGCCGGCTCTACAGTGGACGGCAGCACCTGGTCGGCACTGACCGCAGCTGCCCTGGGCCAGGTGAAGAGAGAGCGGGAGGAACGGGGAGGAAACTTTGCTACGTCACCTGCTACGGCAAGCAGCAGTGACACGCATGATTCTCCTGTGTACAGCATCAAAAGAGAGGCCGGATTTCCTCAGCGAGGTTTTCGTGTTACGGTGCCGATCGCTGGTATCACTGAGCACTCGCACATGTCAGCCGGCACGGAAAGGGGAGGAGGTTGTCCTGCTGCAGAGAGTCTGACCATCTCTGTCTCGCTCCCCACACCCCAGGGACTGACCACACAGCCAGTGAAACGGGAGGCGGAGAGAGAGGGGGCCATGTTGTCCAGCTCCTCGCTGCTGCCCAAGAAAGAGGAGAAGGTGGACGCTGAGCGGAGCTGTACTGTGCAGAACGCCTCTCAGTATGAGGACGATGGCGACAGCGACCAGAGCCAGTGTCTGTTTGAGGACCTGCCCGCACCCCAGCTCTCTCAGGCCGATGAGAAATTGCTGTCGGACGCTGAGGAGGGTGTGATTGGAGCACCTGGCGCGGGGACACACATGACTTTACACATGTCCACACCTCAGCCCTCCATGTCTGACCTGCAGTTCTCTTTGTGTCCGTCAGGCCCACAAGTGGTGGTCAAACAGGAGGGGTCAAGTGGTGCTGGGGGAGAGGACGGGACAGAGGCAGACTTTGTGGGCTACACGGTGGAGGACGACCAGGTGGTGGTGTTCGACTCTGACGAGGAAGAGATGTTTACCAGCTTCACCCAGGTAGAGGTGAAGAACGAAGCCCCCAGCGACACCGAGGGGGATGAGGGGGGCAACCCCTGGGCAGACATCTGGGACACCCAGCCCATCGAGATTCTGTCCGATGAAGACAGCGATGACGACGAAAGAAGCGGTGACAGTGGCGTTGCCTTGAGCAAAGACGGGGAGGTGAAGATCAGGGAGGTCAAGGCCTGTGGGAAGAACTCTGACAGTGACGGTGACATTGCCATGGATTCTGCTGATGATGACGACCTTTTGGCGGCCTCTGGGGACTTTGATGTGAAACAAGATGAAAAGGCTGAAGCAAACCAGAAACAAGACGAGAAGATGGCAGCAGAAGGAAAGTTGTCGATATTTTCCCAGCTCACCCTGGAGGACGAAGCTGTTGATGAGGTTGCTGATGGTGGTGACCTTGACAGTGTGTTTTTCAAGGACACCCAGGTAGACAGTCTTCTGATGACCACTGATGATCATGACGACCATGACGATGGTAACAGCAAGCAGAAAGACTCGCCACGGCCCAATCAGTCCGAGTCTGAAGATGAGAAAGATGTGAAGACGGAGGATTTTGATGATGCCATGGATGATGACATGGATGATGCGCTGTACATGGCCGCCACTCAGATTGACGAGGAAGCACCAGTTACTAAACCGTCGCTCAAATCTCACTGCCCTCCTCCACTAAAACAGAAGTCTTCTACTTCCAAAGACAGCAGTCACACACACAAGCCTTCCCTCGCTCTGTCGAAACAGACGTCCGGACAGAGCGTGCAGAGCAGTGAGGGTGGCATGGAAAAGCTGACCGCTGGCAAGGGTCAAGGTGATAAGGGTCAAGCAGGCAAACAGGTGGACAGGAGAGTTGTAAGTGACATCTTGCACCCCAAGCCCGCCTTCCTCCAGACAATGGACTCTATCTCACACAGACCTCGCTCCAAGCCAGCGTCCCCCGTTGTCGACCTCACACAGGACAGCAGTGATGACAACATCTCCGTCGTTAGCCTGAGTTCAACTCCAGAGGTCAAGGTCAAAGAACAGGTCACTATGTCAGAAGGAGAAACTTCAAAGGACAAAAGCAAGGCCTCCATGGAAGACGTCGACAAAGCGAAAGTCGATGGATTATTTGACTGCGCCACACTAGCGGAAGAGGACCATTTTTCTGGCTTGGACAGTGATGCTGATGCTGTTGAAATTGGAGCAGAGGAGCAAAGTGAACTACGTAGGTCCACCAGTTCTGAGCAGAAGAGATTGTATGATGCACAGACGCTGGCTGAGGACAATGTGTTGAGCGATGAACAGGACGAGGAGACAGAGGTGGACATTTACTCCATGGCCACGCAGCGAGACTTTGACCCCTACCTGGCAGCCACACAGCTTGACCCTTGCTCACCGTCCGACTCTGATGATGACCACAGCGAAGACCAGGCTGACACGCGAGGAGAGAAACGCAAACATTCCTCAGAGTCAGACGTCAAGAGTGACACAGACGCTGCAACTCCTCCCAGGGCAGAAGTGGTTGCCGACAAGGACTCGGATCTAGAGTTGATATCTGATTCTGACTTTGACCTGGAAGAAGAGAAAGAAACGGAGAAGCAAGATGAGATCTGTGTATCAGACCCTGACGATACACCTTCTAACCAGTCGCTAGGCCCCAGGGGGAAAGCAGCAAGCAAGAGTAGCTGCCTTTTGTCGTCCAAGAAATCCTTCGCAGATGCACGTGAGACGATGAAGAAGATCAAGGAGAGGAACATGTTTGTGGGAGCAATGGAGATCTCTCCCCAGGCAGAGAAGCGGAGACGAGGGAAGCGGCTGGGGCTGAAACAGAAGCTCTGCGAGGGGGAGGGGCCTGTCCCACGCAGGGAGCTCGTGCAGCAACACAGCTTGACCACTTCCCACGTTGACCCTCCCTACACAGCAGCCAGCGCTCCCCCCAAGGGGATCCTGCGGTCAGCGTCCACTGACCAGCCGGGACCCAGAGACCAGCGGGCAGCCAGCACCTCGTCAGACCCAGCCTGGCTCAGCAAGCAGCCAAACCTTGTCGTCCCAAAGCCCAAGTTATCCAAACCTTCAAAGCCCAAGTCATCCAAACCCTCAGAACCTAAGAGGTCTCGGAAGCAAGGCAAAGGTCCAGCGACCCCTGACCTTTCTGACATCACGAAGAAGGCGCGACAGGCGATGCAGGAACGCCTTATGAAGGCCATCGAGCACCCTGAGCTGACCTTGACCTCTCGACCCAAGGAGGTCATCCCGCAGTGTGACCTTGACACTGACGTTGAGCTGCCCGACACGCAGCAGGTGTTCGGGATGGGGCTGCCGCTGATGACCAACGTGGTTCCTGTGTCCAAGGAGCGACTGACCAAGGCCAGGGCCAGGGGTAACCAACAGCCATCGGCCTCGTCTGCCACCTGCTCCAGGCCTTCCCAAGGTTGGTTACGCACCATTTGTCTTGTATTATCTTATCCTTCTTGTCGATCACACAGTCTTAAATTATGAAATCCTACCTTTTTCTTTATTTTGTCAAACAAAATCTAATTTGAACTGAAGTTTGTGTGTGTGTGTGTCTTACTCGGCCGCACACTTCGTTATCCTTTTGCAAATTAACCAGAGATGCTATTTGTCAGCTACAGTGGTGATATTTCTGATATCAGAATCGGACGAGACCACTGGCAGTGTCTCCACATCAGAACGAACGTCGACACAGACGGATGGCAAGCAGGACAAGACGCCAGGCAGGCCAAGCAAGGAGTCGTCACAACAACACAGCACAAAGATCCAAGCTGACGCAGGAAAGGGGGAAAAGACAGTGCAGCAGGAGAAACCATCCAAGTCAGACGCAAGACGTCACAGTGCTGCTGGGTCTGCTAAGCCTCAGGGAAAGCCAGGGCAAGACTCGGGTCACAGGCACAAGGTATGTACGGAAGCTCACAGATTGAAATTGTCATGTCATGATTGACTGAGAATTTCAATGGAAATAGTTTCAGAACTTTTCAGGAATAAAATTAGAACAAAGCTGCCGTTTCCCATTTCCAGTTGTGATCTTCTTCTTCTTCTTGTCGTTCGCTGTTAGATCATCAGTCCGGACTGCAGGGCGAAACGTGCTGTCCTCTCCAAGTCCTCTCTGGGGCCGTATAGCTTCTTTTCTAGCGCTGTCAAAGGATAACTGACAGATTTTTGGTATTTCCATTTGGTAAAGGTGGTCACATGTTTTTGCTTCCTTTCATGTTGTAGCGCCATGGCGACGCACCTTCAGGAGACAAGGACAGGGCACAGCCGGCAAAGACTTCATCCAGCGCTTCCACTTCTTCCTCCACGGACTCCAAAGAGGAAAAAGCTAAGAGTCGTTCTAGAAATTCATCTGACGACTCAAAGAGGGAGAGAAGTTTGAGCCAGGCAAAAAATTCATCCACTGCTTCAAAACAGGATAAAAGTTCCAGCCACTCTGGAAGTTCATTCACTGATTCAAGGGAGGAGAAAAGCTCCAGGCAGAAACACAGATCATCACTGGATTCAAAACATGGTGATAGGTCAAAGCCAGAGGGTCAAAGTTCAAAACAAGGTGACAGGTCAAAGCCAGAAGGTCAAAGTTTAAAGCAGGGTGACAGGTCAAAGCCAGAGGGTCAAAGTTCAAGGCTGGGTGACAGGTCAAAGCCAGAGGGTCAAAGTACCAGGTCAAAGCCAGAGGGTCAAAGTTCAAAGCAGGATACCAGGTCAAAGCCAGACGGCCGGTCAAGACGATCTCGCAGCCCCTCGCTTGAATCCATTTCAAGCACCTCTAGCAGTGATTACCTGGACGCTGCAAAATCGGCTTCACGCCGCCACGAAGCTGCCTCTGCCGCTAAGAGGGAGAACATTTTTGATCAGCTGAGGGCGGAGATATCCAGCGAGGGAAACGACAGCGAGGGGACCTTCTCCAGCGGTATGGGAACATCGCAGAGACACAAGGAACGACGGGATACCGGTCGGTCGAGCAGTAAAAGTGCAATATCTGGTTCTCTCTTTGAAAAGTTAAGCTGTACAGTTTCAGACAAAGCAGGATCAGCCAGCAGTCACGACAAGCTGAATGACAGGGCAATACCCACAGTACCCACATTACCCACACCCAGTGACAGAAGTGTGGATAGCGGCCGTACAGCAAAACCTGCTAGCGTCAAGTCCAACCCAGTGGCTGCCTCCACCAGGGAGAGACACAGCAGTGGTACGGTGCGCACAACTGACTCCAGTGAACATGACGACGGTGAGAGGACAAGACGAAGCGATGATGTGCACAGTGAGCTTAGTGACACAGGGAGGTCAAGACCTAACGATGTTGTGCTAAGTGTCGTTCCCAGATCTGGTGAACGCCAGGATGCTGAACGTAGGAAGAGTGGTGAGAGGGAGGGGAGTTCCAGGAGAGGTGATGGTCGTGAGAAAGACAGTGAACACAGCAAGAGGCGCAAAACAGGGAGTTCCAGGAGAGGTGATGGTCGTGAGAAAGACAGTGAACACAGCAAGAGGCGCAAAACAGCAGAGGGCAGACAAGACGATAAGAAGCACAGCAAAGAGCGCAGAAAGTCCAAAGAAAACGAGAGACAGAGAGAAGACAGAGAGAGCAGCAAAGGAAACAGAAAACACAAGCACCACCAACACAAGGGTAAAGAACAGAAGAACAAAGAAAGTGAACAAACAAAGCACAAGGAAAGTGAACAAACAAAGCACAAGGAAAGTGAAAAAACAAAGCACAAGGAAAGTGAAAAAACAAAGGACAAGGAAAGTGAACAAACAAAGGACAAGGAAAGTGAACAAACAAAGCACAAGGAAAGTGACCTACAAAAGCACAAGGAAAGTGACCAAACAAAGCACAAGGAAAGTGACCAAACAAAGCACAAGGAAAGTGACCAACCAAAGCACAAGGAAAGTGACCAAACAAAGCACAAGGAAAGTGAACAAAGGAAGAACAAGGAACACGGTGAACCCAGCAAAGACAAAACGCACAAAGATAGCTCACACAAGGAAGAAAACAAAAGGCACACACACAGTGAAGACAGACTACAGAAAGGCGGTAAAGACAGTGAAAGTGAGAGAGTCAGGCGAAAGCGACGACATTCCTCTGGTAGTTCGTCTGCATCACCTTCCTCCAAACAGGCCAAGACAGACGCAGCTCTTTCCAGTTCCACACACACAGTGCCCGACCAGCATCAACAATCACACACGCCGTCACCACAGCTAGGTCCCATATCTGAGCAAGGTGCTCCACCCAAAGGAGCATTTGTCCTCGCCACAAGCTCTTCCAGACAGGAGAAGGCAGTGCGTGTCTCTGTGGAAAGGCAAGCTGCTGAAGCTGCCTCAACTTCACGAGGCACAGCTCAGCGCGGACAGGCCAGCGTGACGACTGCCAGCCGATCCTCAAGTGAAGTGGTGTCAACAGTGAGTGAAGTGGTGTGTACAGAACCCGGTGACACTGTGAGTGTCAAGGACAGAGCCAGGCCGCCCACGCCACCACGGAGGTCGGAGATCAGCCCTAGAGGGGAGGGGGAGGAAGAGAGTGGGCGTGACGACCAGATGGTACCGGTCAGGTCAGGGCCTGCGGGCAAGAAGACGGTTCGTTTCAACCTAACCCCGGAGTACAGGTGCGTGTCCCCCCTCCCACCGCACCGCCCTAACGTCCCCCTCGACCAAACTCTCCCCACCCTCCAGGAAATGCTCAGCTCCAAGAACACAGCCGCAGGGAAAAAAGCGCCTCACTTTGTTGGCAACCCCTTGCAGAAAAGACTCGCGCCGCTCCAAGAGCTGAAACTGCAGCAACAACAGCATCAGCAACAACAACAGCAGCTTCAATCGACGATACCAGAGTTTGTCTTCAAGCCGCTGGTTTTGGAGAGTAACCAAGCGTCAGGGTCCGGGGAAAACGTGGCGCCTGGCAAGAGTTTGTTGGGGCCTCACGACCTTTTGATCCACTTGCTGCGATGGTCGCCACATTGGCTGATCGAGTATGGTGAGTGCTGCGTGTATGTGTGTGCTTGTGCCCGCAACTGTGCAAGCGTGCATTTGTATGTGTGTGGATTCATTGAGTAAAGTTCGGTGTTTCAAAGTGAGCAAATGTTAAATGTAACATTGTGTTCTGATTGTTTGTGGTGATCAATAGATGTCTACAGCTAATTGTAGAATGCTTCCTTAACCACGTGTTTTCTGGCCTTTCTGGGAAGACTTATCTCATTGACACACTTTCTTCTTCTTCTTCTTCTTCTGCACTCATGGGCTGAAAGCAGTGAAACTCCAGGAGCACTCATGTTTTTGCATGAGAATTTTTTTACGTCTACCTTTTTTACCCTGCCAATTACGCAGCCATATGTTGATTTTGGGGACACACAGTTTCTATGTTTATTTGTATTTGTGTGTGTTATATTTTATCACAGAGAACGATGCTTCTGATCTGCCATACTAGACCGGCACGGTTGGCCTAGTGGTAAGGCGTCCACCCCGTGATCGGGAGGTCGTGGGTTCGAACCCCGGCCGGGTCATACCTAAGACTTAGAATTGGCAATCTAGTGGCTGCTCCGCCTGGCGTCTGGCATTATGGGGTTAGTGCTAGGACTGGTTGGTCCGGTGTCAGAATAATGTGACTGGGTGAGACATGAAGCCTGTGCTGCGACTTCTGTCTTGTGTGTGGCGCACGTTATATGTCAAAGCAGCACCGCCCTGATATGGCCCTTCGTGGTCGGCTGGGCGTTAAGCAAACAAACAAACAAACAAAATCTGCCATACTACTGGTTGGTTCGGTGTCAGAATAATGTTACTGGGTGAGACATGAAGCCTGTGCTGCGACTTCTGTCTTGTGTGTGGCGCACGTTATATGTCAAAGCAGCACCGCCCTGATATGGCCCTTCGTGGTCGGCTGGGCGTTAAGCAAACAAACAATCCAAAAAATCTGCCATACTGTTGTTATTCAGAGAAGCAGGTGCAGCGTGCGGGAGAGAGGGGGGGAGGGGGGGAGCTGACCCCCCCACCAGTAGTGGACCTGAGCCAACTCTACCCCCTGCTGACTACCTATGGTGACAAGATCGAGGAGTATCAGCAGATCTGCTTCAAGCTCCTGTTGCTCGAGACATGGGAGGATGTGAGTTGACCCCATTTGTTGTTATTGGCATTTAGTTTAATATTGGTGTTGGCCCTTCCTCTAAGTTTGGCTAGGGATTTATTTCTCAGAGTCAATTTTGTGCAGACTCTCCTCTGTATCCGAACACCCCCGTGTGCTCACATGCGCACATTAAACATCCCAAGATCAGAGCAAAAGTCTCAGGGCTTGAAAACATGAATACAGGGATGCAGGGAAACAAAATTAAAAAATTGGGTAGCACAATTCTGTAGCTATCCACAGGGATAGCAGCTTGAATTCCCTGAATTGAGGGAATTCCACAACGACAACGTCATATATATAAACCAAAGGTTGTTTGCACGTCAACTAGTTTGTTCAGTTTTAAGCTGAGAAATGCCTACTACAACCATCTTTCAAAATATTGGCATTTAAGATTGTTAAAATCAATGTCAGTTGTTGACCAATGGGAAAGTCACAATCAGTTTTTGTTGACCAATGTTAAAACACGTGAACACAAGCTTGTAAACAGATCAGTACTGCAGCTCAGTTTGGGGCAGATTTGTTTGTCAGTTCAGCTTTTCTTCTTCTTCTCTTTTCTCATTTCTTCAGCACTCCATGGCCATGCAAAGATTAGGTTACCTGTCTCCTGCCACCTTTCTGTTGCTTCACAGTACTGTTAGGTGTGTGCAGGTGTTACACAGTACAGGTGTTACTGTTAAGTGTGTGCAGGTGTTACACGGTACTGTTAGGTGTGTGCAGGTGTTACACAGTACATGTGTTTGGTGTGTAAAGGTGTTACACAGTACAGGTGTTACTGTTAAGTGTGTGCAGGTGTTACACGGTACATGTTTGGTGTGTGCAGGTGTTACACAGTACTGTTAGGTGTGTACAGGTGTTACACTGTACGTGTTTGGTGTGTGCCGGTGTTACACAGTTTGTGTTAGGTGTGTACACAGTATGTGTTAGGTGTGTGCAGGTGTTACACAGTACGTGTTTGGTGTGTGCCGGTGTTACACAGTTTGTGTTAGGTGTGTACACAGTATGTGTTAGGTGTGTACACGTGTTACACAGTACGTGTTAGGTGTGTGCAGGTGTTCCACAGTATGTGTTAGGTGTGTGCAGGTGTTACACAGTACAGGTGTTAGGTGTGTGCAGGTGTTACACGGTACAGGTGTTAGGTGTGTGCAGGTGTTCCACAGTACATGTTTGGTGTCTGCAGGTGTTCCGTAGCTGGAAGGAGAAGAAGCAGAAGGTGGCGCCCTGGCAGGTAGTCCTGGCTCAGACCTACCGGCCAAGCTCTCAGGTGCTCATCACCTTTGAGTGGACAGGTAAGATCATGTAAACATTCATCATCATCATCATCGTCGTAATCATCATCATCGTCATCATCATGGTCATTGTCGTCATCATTGTTATCATCGTCATCATTGTTATCATTGTCATCATTGTTGTTATCTTCATCATCTCCTTCGTTTTTGTAGTCATCATCATCGTCATCGTCAACGTCATTGTCATTGTCATTTTTCATCATTTTAATAGCAGGCATGTGGTTATAGCCAGTATTTTGTAAATGGAGGGAGTCTTACATTGGGGGCTCTTAAAAGGGAGGTTCCACTGTATTTCCTGTAAAGTATCTTGAGATTTGGGACATGTCATCAACTGTCAAGCGTTACCTGTGCAGGTGTGGTGACAGAGCGAGAGTGGCGGTCAGGCCACTACCCCATGGAGGGAGACCTGCTGGCTCTCAACATGGTCGGCTTTAACCTCCCGCCCAGCCGCCCACAGCCTTCCCAGCATGCCCCTCAGCCCGCGCAGGGTCGACAGGTCCAGAGCCAAGTGCTGGCCTGTGTGGAGCGGAGTCGCGTCGTCAAGTGCCAGGATGTACGCAGGTTGCTGAACCAGAACGAGGCCCTGCGTGAGTGTTGAGTGTTTCTTCTGGCTGCCATATGAACTGACCTGAGCCAGGATGAGTCACTTTGTTATGAGCAGTGTTAGGCTGTGAGCCAGGATGAGTCACTTTGTTATGAGCAGTGTTAGGCTGTGAGACAGGATGAGTCACTTTGTTATGAGCAGTGTTAGGCTGTGAGCCAGGATGAGTCACTTTGTTATGAGCGATGTTAGGCTGTGAGCCAGGATGAGTCACTTTGTTATGAGCGATGTTAGGCTGTGAGCCAGGATGAGTCACTTTGTTATGAGCAGTGTTAGGCTGTGAGCCAGGATGAGTCACTTTGTTATGAGCGATGTTAGGCTGTGAGCCAGGATGAGTCACTTTGTTATGAGCAGTGTTAGGCTGTGAGCCAGGATGAGTCACTTTGTTATGAGCAGTGTTAGGCCGTTCATGGAGTGGAGTTGAACTTGTCAGAATATGTGGCCAAGGTGTTTGGGTTTAGTGAAGGATAGAAAGCATACAGTAGTGTAGAGGTGATAGACGATGTCGGTTTAGTGAAGGATAGAAAGCATACAGTAGTGTAGAGGTGATAGACGATGTCGGTTTAGTGAAGGATATAAAGCATACAGTAGTGTAGAGGTGATAGACGATGTCGGTTTAGTGAAGGATAGAAAGCATACAGTAGTGTAGAGGTGATAGAAGATGTCGGTTTAGTGAAGGATATAAAGCATACAGTAGTGTAGAGGTGATAGACGATGTCGGTTTAGTGAAGGATAGAAAGCATACAGTAGTGTAGAGGTGATAGACGATGTCGGTTTAGTGAAGGATATAAAGCATACAGTAGTGTAGAGGTGATAGACGATGTCGGTTTAGTGAAGGATAGAAAGCACACAGTAGTGTAGAGGTGATAGACGATGTCGGTTTAGTGAAGGATAGAAAGCATACAGTAGTGTAGAGGTGATAGCCGATGTCGGTTTAGTGAAGGATAGAAAGCATACGGTAGTGTAGAGGTGATAGACGATGTCGGTTTAGTGAAGGATAGAAAGCATACAGTAGTGTAGAGGTGATAGACGATGTCGGTTTAGTGAAGGATAGAAAGCATACAGTAGTGTAGAGGTGATAGACGATGTCGGTTTAGTGAAGGATAGAAAGCATACAGTAGTGTAGAGGTGATAGACGATGTCGGTTTAGTGAAGGATAGAAAGCATACAGTAGTGTAGAGGTGATAGACGATGTCGGTTTAGTGAAGGATAGAAAGCACACAGTAGTGTAGAGGTGATAGACGATGTCGGTTTAGTGAAGGACAGAAAGCATACAGTAGTGTAGAGGTGATAGACGATGTCGGTTTAGTGAAGGATAGAAAGCATACAGTAGTGTGGAGGTGATAGACTATGTCGGTTTAGTGAAGGATAGAAAGCATACAGTAGTGTAGAGGTGATAGACGATGTCGGTTTAGTGAAGGATAGAAAGCATACAGTAGTGTAGAGGTGATAGACGATGTCGGTTTAGTGAAGGATAGAAAGCATACAGTAGTGTAGAGGTGATAGACGATGTCGGTTTAGTGAAGGATAGAAAGCATACGGTAGTGTAGAGGTGATAGACGATGTCGGTTTAGTGAAGGATAGAAAGCATACGGTAGTGTAGAGATGATAGACGATGTCGGTTTAGTGAAGGATAGAAAGCATACAGTAGTGTAGAGGTGATAGACGATGTCGGTTTAGTGAAGGATAGAAAGCATACAGTAGTGTAGAGGTGATAGACGATGTCGGTTTAGTGAAGGATAGAAAGCATACAGTAGTGTAGAGGTGATAGACGATGTCGGTTTAGTGAAGGATAGAAAGCACACAGTAGTGTAGAGGTGATAGACGATGTCGGTTTGGTGAAGGACAGAAAGCATACAGTAGTGTAGAGGTGATAGACGATGTCGGTTTAGTGAAGGATAGAAAGCATACAGTAGTGTGGAGGTGATAGACGATGTCGGTTTAGTGAAGGATAGAAAGCATACAGTAGTGTAGAGGTGATAGACGATGTCGGTTTAGTGAAGGATAGAAAGCATACAGTAGTGTGGAGGTGATAGACTATGTCGGTTTAGTGAAGGATATAAAGCATACAGTAGTGTGGAGGTGATAGACTATGTCGGTTTAGTGAAGGATATTGTAATGGATGGCCCTATTAGTATTATTCAAAAACTTTAACCTGAACATTAGTGGATCTAACTTTTGCACTGAGAAACATGTGATACAGATCTAAAAGTGTTCTTCATTGAGACAAGTGAAAGACTGGGAGACTTGTGGACAAATGTTACGATATTAACTGTGTTAGGTTGTACTCACCAGAAAACCACTGCACAGTTCGTAGCAGGAAACTTTCGCTGACTAGTTTATGTAGTTTTTATTCGGAATCGTGTGCGTATCGATCGCATTCTTATGAGACGAACACAATGGAACGTAATCTTCTTTTCGATGACGCCATTTTAGATGACGTGTTATTCGAGATCTCATCGAAGAAGAACGATGAGAGAATGTTATGTTATGAAATGTGCATGTGAATATTACTGCATGCATTTTAGAATTAATTCATTATTGATAAGATAATGATTGAGTGAAAGGAAACAGAGATTTGGTTTAGTTAGATAAATTGTTTGTATGTTGTTAGAGGTTACCTAGGGAAACGTAAACAAACACTTTTTGGTCGCTTTGACTTGAGAAGGTGTTATACGAGATCTCATCGATGAGAGAATATTATGTAATGAAATGTGCATGTAAATATGGTTATGCATTTTAGAATTGATTCATTATTGATAGGATAATGATTGAGTGAAAGTAAAATGGAGATTTAGTTCGGTAGGATAGGTTGTTTGAGCATTGTTAGAAGTTACCTAGAGAAACGTAAACAAACATCCTCGATCGCCTTGACTCTAAGACGATCGAGAGTGTCGGTTCGTTGCTAAAGGTACGAAACAAGAAGAAAGGAAGGAGAGACAAGGTATGTTGTTTATGTTGTTAGGACATGTATTGGGGTAACGTAGACAGTCAGGGGAGATTGTTATAGACGATCGAAACGTTAGCGGTAGCTAGCGGTAACAAGTAAACAAACAAGGAAGGAGATAAATAGAGAAGGGAAGCAGAAATCGGGGTTCTAAGAAGATGTTGCTCTGGCTTAGCTTATGAAGTTTTCTAGTCGCTAGTTCCTAGCGGTTGTTCTAGTTGTTCCGGGCTTATGCGGGTTCCTGGTTGATGAAGTTCCTAGCAATTGTTCCAGCAATTTGGTTCTTTTGGCTGAGCGAGGGGGTTCTAGTATTCTTCTTCGAGACTGGATGAGGAAGGATATAATATTGAGTTAGAGAACACTAGGTTCTAAACTACATGAAGGGATAGCAGTCTACAAGAAGAAAGTGGGGCTATCCGACAGGAGAAATCGGGGCGGCTTCTTCGAGACTGGACTAGGAAGGGATAGCAGTCTACAAGAAGAAAGTGGGGCTATCCGACAGGAGAAATCGGGGCGGCTTCTTCGAGACTGGACTAGGAAGGGATAGCAGTCTACAAGAAGAAAGTGGGGCTATCTGACAGGAGAAATCGGGGCAGCTTCTTCGAGACTGGACTAGGAAGGATATAATATTGAGTTGAGAATATTAGGTTCTAAGCTACATAAAGAGATCGCAGTCTACAGTAAAGAAGATAGTCCAGAACAAGGTCATCATATGTCATGCCTATTTTTATATGTGAATGAATGATGCACTGATATATTGAAGTTCGATACGAATTTGTTCAGATGAATAAATCTGAACATTGAAACCTGGAACAATTTGTGTTTGCTTTATTCTTCATTAACATTCACACACACAACAATCAACAACCAGAGCCAACACAGCTCGCGCGCCCATCCCGTTACAATGGTGTCAGAAGTGGGATTTGTGATTCTTTTGTGAAAGACACATTTCTTGGAAATAACCCGGCCTGCAGTGGATTCATGGATTAAAGTGTGTGTGTGAAAAAAAAAAAAAAAAAAAAAAAAATATGGAAATAACCCTGCTAATTCACGGATTATTATCTTCATGTGCTGATTCACGGATTATTATCTTCATGTGCTGATTCACGGATTATTATCTTCATGTGCTGATTCACGGATTATTTTCTTCATGTGATTATTCATGGATTAAAATCTTCATGTGATTGTGACAACGTGCAACAAGAGAGAAAGAAGAGGAACTGAAGAAACTAGACAACGTACAACAAGAAGAAAGAAGAGGAACCGAAGAAACTAGACAACGTGCAACAAGAGAGAAAGAAGAGGAACTGAAGAAACTAGAAGAAGCATAGTAGCCTGGAGGTGATTTTTATAAACTTTATTGACTTTTGATACATGTTTTATACAGAGCTGTAGCGGATATCGTGGAAGAAGAGGATTTTACAAGAAGGAGATGTCTTTTGACTTTTATACCAGATGAAGAATGACTTTTCTTCAAAAGTGACTTTTTACGGAGATTCTGCTTGGATTGGACTTGATTGATTTCTGCAAAAGAAGAAAAGAAAGTATTAACAATGATGAATCCTGAACAATTCTATGAACAGTATCTACGTGATGAAGAAACTGAGGGAGCAGAATTTCCGATGGGAGGAAATAGTCATAATTCTACTGGAGGTGTTCAAGAACTAACAGTAACAGACAAGACATACAAAGGATCAAGTAGAAGAGGTCTACAAATGAAACCACAACTTTTCGATGGGAGTGATGACTTTGAGACATACTTAGATCAGTTTGAATGTATTGCTGATTTAGGTGGTTGGACACTGAGAGAAAGAACACTCACTCTTGGAGCCTGTTTGAAAGGACAAGCTAGAAGATTCTACGCTGGACTAGCACCTCATGAGAAAAGAGAATATGCCAGTCTTATATTTCAACTGCGACAGAGATTCGGCACAGCATCCAGACATGGGGTGTACTGGACCACACAGTTTGAAAACAGAAAAAGACTACCAAATGAAGGATTGGCAGACTTTTCTGATGAACTTCTGCTACTTGCACAAAGGGCATATCCAAATGTTGGGTCATCAACTCAACATCAACTTGCACTACAGCAATGGTATAAAAATATGAGTCCAGACATAAAATGGCGATGTTTGGAGAGAAACTGTCAAACCATTCGTGAAGCTGAAGAGGTGGCTGACATGTATGAAGCTATCATGGTACCACAGAAAAAGAAAATCTTCATGGTCAACGGAGAAGAATCAACGATGATAAATTCTTCACCGGAGACAACTGATCGAAATCGTCAACAACAAAAGGGAGACAGACGGTGCTGGACATGTAATGAGACTACACATTTGTCCAGAAACTGCAGACAGAGAACACAGTTTTGCACATGTTGTAAACGCTCTGACCACAGTTTGAAAGACTGTAATTTGTACAGGAAGTGCAAAGAACAGGAACAATTTGAAACTCGACCAACCCACAACGGACGTTCTCAACAGAGAAGAGAGGGAAACGAGAACCGCCGATTTTAAAGGGTCGAGAATCGGTAAATCGACGAAGACCCAACATGAAGAAAGAAGAAATTACGAAACAAGAAAACAGGGAAGATAGTCAACGCTACGTGAAGAAAGAAGAAATTACGAAACAGGAAAACAGAGAGGATACTCAACCGAGTCAACGCAACATGAAGAAAGAAGAAACTACGAAACAGGAAAACAGAGAGAAAGAAGATAAAACACAAGAAGATGTTCCACATCGTGCTGGGTTGAAACATTCCAATGCAGATGCTTTGAGCAGAAAACCCTGTACATCATACTTGAGACAACAACAAAGAGATCAAGAAACAATGAAAGAAGAAAACTTTGTTGCATGTACTTTGATACAACAGAGAACCAAGAATGATGAACTAAGACCTACAGCAGTTCAATTCTCTTTCTCTGATATCCTCAGTTCTGCAAGCAAGCAAGTCAAGCAAGAAAATCACAACATAGCTATGATTGTGGAGGATGAACAGAAACCGTCATGTAGTAAAACTCTAGACTCATCATCAAGTACAGAAAAACCTGATTTTGAAGTCAGATTCCATCCATTATCTTTGGACGGATGGAATGCAGAAGAACTTAGCCAAGCTCAACTTGAAGATCAAGATATTGAACCACTTCTATCTGCGAAGATGAAATCAAAGGAGCGACCAAAATGGGCAGAGCTCTCTACAAAACGTTCTCAGGCAAAAACACTTTGGGCTCAGTGGGACAGACTATGTATGGTAGATGGTATTCTCTACAGAAAGCGTCTTGAGAATGATAAAGATACAGGACTACAAATGATCGTACCTGAGTCAAAGCAAGAAGATGTTATGAAGAATCACCACGACGTTCCCACCGCTGGTCATCTTGGATCTGAAAAGACAGGAGAGAGAATAAAACAGTCATATTATTGGCCAGCCATGGATGATTGTATCAAACGCTACTGTGTCCAATGTGATAAGTGTGCTGCTAGAAAATCTCATCAAAAACGTGTTCCACTTGGACATTGTGGAGTTGGTGAACCTCTGGAACGAGTGAATCTAGACATATGTGGACCCTTTCCCAAAACAGTGATGGGAAACACACACATTTTGGTCATCACAGATCAATTCACACGATGGACAGAAGCAATACCAATTCCAAATCAAGAAGCAAAGACGGTAGCACAAGCCTTCATAACCCATTTCGCAAGCAGATTTGGGTATCCACTAACACTATACACTGATCAGGGCACAAACTTTGAATCAGTGTTATTCAAGGAAATGTGTAATCTAGTGGGGATAAACAAGACCAGATCTACAAGCATGCGGCCTCAAGCAAATGGAATTGTAGAACGATTCAACAGAACACTGGCTGCTATGTTAACAGCGTACTGCGAAAACAACCAGAAAAGCTGGGATATCTACTTACCTCTGCTGGCCTCAGCATACAGATCGTCGGTTCACTGCAGTACAGGTATAACTCCAAATCGAATGATGCTGGGACGTGAGGCGAGACTACCGATGTCACTGGTGTTTGGACGACCCGGAGCTGAAGAAGAAGATGTTTCCCCAGATGTCTACACTGCAAACCTGGAACAGACATTTCAAAAAGTATATGAACATGCGCGGAAACATTTAAAGAAAAGTGCAGTGCATCAAGAGAAGTACTACAACATGAAAACCAGAAAACGTGAACTGAGTGTAGGACAATTAGTCTGGTTGTTCAACCCTGTCAGGAAGATAGGTGTGTGTACTAAAATGACGTCAAAATGGAAAGGACCGTATATCATCACCAACAAGATTGATGATTTGACATACCTTATTAAAACTAGACCAAAGAAAGATTCAAAGGCGTATCACATTGACAGACTGTTACCTTATAAAGGAAAGAATGTGCCGACGTGGATGGAGAAGTGGAGACTGAACTGTTCGTAACTTCGCCTTGTTTTTCTGGAACATAACGATGACATTGTGCAAAAGATAGTCATTCATAAACAGTATTCTCATATACGTCTTTCGTATGAATTGGGTTAGTTAGTATGATGGAGCGTAACTCAAGGTAAATTGAGGCTGGTTTCGAGACATATATATATCCCTGTGTGACAATAATGTGAGGCACTAGGCCAAGATAATTATTCAAACTGGACAGGTGGAGTTCTCAAGGAGTCGAGTTATTGTTAGGCGATGTGAAATTGGTAAAGCACGAAGGTACTGTAGCACGCTTTTTCGATCCTAACAATGTTACTCGGTCTCGGTTAGTTTTAGAAGATAAGTGGGTAATACAAGATGTATTGTAGTATGGACGGTTGACAAATATGAAAACATTGACTATGAATAACTTAATTAGCGCAATACGATATTAATGTGTTACAGATGGAACCAGTACCGGTATATGAAACCATAAGTGATGTTTCAATCAATGAGGGAGGTCAGGGGAAGAAGAAAGAGAAAACAGACTTGCCTTCTGCAGCAAAACTATACCCAGTCACAGTGTATCTGCCCTACGATGAAGCGATGGCGATTGCACAGGTGCAAGTGACAAACACTTTTGCATCTTCTGTGATCAAAAGGAAGGATGGAAGAACCACCATCAAACTAAACTACAAAAAGATCAAATAGGACAGGATTGATTCACTCAAGTTTTAATTTCAAATTTCAATTTCTATGTTCCAGTTCTGGTACTGGTAGTTAAAGTTACAGAAGAATATGTTTTAAAATATATAGATTATGCGGAGCATAATGTTAGAAAGCGGGGGTGCATGTAATGGATGGCCCTATTAGTATTATCCAGAAACTTTAACCTGAACATTAGTAGATCTAACTTTTGCACTGAGAAACATGTGATACAGATCTAAAAGTGTTCTTCATTGAGACAAGTGAAAGATTGGGAGACTTGTGGACAAATGTTACGATATTAACTGTGTTAGGTTGTACTCACCAGAAAACCACTGCACAGTTCGTAGCAGGAAACTTTCGCTGACTAGTTTATGTAGTTTTTATTCGGAATCGTGTGCGTATCGATCGCATTCTTATGAGACGAACACAATGGAACGTAATCTTCTTTTCGATGACGCCATTTTAGATGACGTGTTATTCGAGATCTCATCGAAGAAGAACGATGAGAGAATGTTATGTTATGAAATGTGCATGTGAATATTACTGCATGCATTTTAGAATTAATTCATTATTGATAAGATAATGATTGAGTGAAAGGAAACAGAGATTTGGTTTAGTTAGATAAATTGTTTGTATGTTGTTAGAGGTTACCTAGGGAAACGTAAACAAACACTTTTTGGTCGCTTTGACTTGAGAAGGTGTTATACGAGATCTCATCGATGAGAGAATATTATGTAATGAAATGTGCATGTAAATATGGTTATGCATTTTAGAATTGATTCATTATTGATAGGATAATGATTGAGTGAAAGTAAAATGGAGATTTAGTTCGGTAGGATAGGTTGTTTGAGCATTGTTAGAAGTTACCTAGAGAAACGTAAACAAACATCCTCGATCGCCTTGACTCTAAGACGATCGAGAGTGTCGGTTCGTTGCTAAAGGTACGAAACAAGAAGAAAGGAAGGAGAGACAAGGTATGTTGTTTATGTTGTTAGGACATGTATTGGGGTAACGTAGACAGTCAGGGGAGATTGTTATAGACGATCGAAACGTTAGCGGTAGCTAGCGGTAACAAGTAAACAAACAAGGAAGGAGATAAATAGAGAAGGGAAGCAGAAATCGGGGTTCTAAGAAGATGTTGCTCTGGCTTAGCTTATGAAGTTTTCTAGTCGCTAGTTCCTAGCGGTTGTTCTAGTTGTTCCGGGCTTATGCGGGTTCCTGGTTGATGAAGTTCCTAGCAATTGTTCCAGCAATTTGGTTCTTTTGGCTGAGCGAGGGGGTTCTAGTATTCTTCTTCGAGACTGGATGAGGAAGGATATAATATTGAGTTAGAGAACACTAGGTTCTAAACTACATGAAGGGATAGCAGTCTACAAGAAGAAAGTGGGGCTATCCGACAGGAGAAATCGGGGCGGCTTCTTCGAGACTGGACTAGGAAGGGATAGCAGTCTACAAGAAGAAAGTGGGGCTATCCGACAGGAGAAATCGGGGCGGCTTCTTCGAGACTGGACTAGGAAGGGATAGCAGTCTACAAGAAGAAAGTGGGGCTATCTGACAGGAGAAATCGGGGCGGCTTCTTCGAGACTGGACTAGGAAGGATATAATATTGAGTTGAGAATATTAGGTTCTAAGCTACATAAAGAGATCGCAGTCTACAGTAAAGAAGATAGTCCAGAACAAGGTCATCATATGTCATGCCTATTTTTATATGTGAATGAATGATGCACTGATATATTGAAGTTCGATACGAATTTGTTCAGATGAATAAATCTGAACATTGAAACCTGGAACAATTTGTGTTTGCTTTATTCTTCATTAACATTCACACACACAACAATCAACAACCAGAGCCAACACAGCTCGCGCGCCCATCCCGTTACAATATAAAGCATACAGTAGTGTAGAGGTGATAGACGATGTCGGTTTAGTGAAGGATAGAAAGCATACAGTAGTGTAGAGGTGATAGCCGATGTCGGTTTAGTGAAGGATAGAAAGCATACAGTAGTGTAGAGGTGATAGACGATGTCGGTTTAGTGAAGGATATAAAGCATACAGTAGTGTAGAGGTGATAGACGATGTCGGTTTAGTGAAGGATAGAAAGCATACAGTAGTGTAGAGGTGATAGCCGATGTCGGTTTAGTGAAGGATAGAAAGCATACAGTAGTGTAGAGGTGATAGACTATGTCGGTTTAGTGAAGGATAGAAAGCACACAGTAGTGTAGAGATGATAGACGATGTCGGTTTAGTGAAGGATAGAAAGCACACAGTAGTGTAGAGGTGATAGAAGATGTCGGTTTTGTATGGGTTGTGGAAGAGTTGTTATAGTAAGACAATTGATCCACACGTGCTCCTTGACCAGACACACCCCTCGATGGTGATTTGCCCGTGGATTGTTTGTCTCATTGAAAGCAAGGGTATAATTAAGTGACTAACCAGGGTATCTGTGCAGGCAAGCACACTGTTGTGGTGAGCAAGGAGAGTAACATGTACGAGCTGACTGAAGGTGGGGGGGGGGGGGGGGGGCAGAAGGCACACAGTGGTGTAGAGGTCACTGATTGACAGTGAGGTGGGGGGGGGGGAGGAGGGGGGGGTATTGAAGGCACACTGGTGTATAGGTCGCTGACTGACCAAGGGTTATCTGTGCAGGCAAGCACCCCGCTGTGGTGAGTGAGGAGAGAAACCTGTACGAGCTTACCGTCAAAGTCAACACGCGCTACCGCAAGTTTGCCCCCACCAACAAGGCGCTCGTCACACTGGAGGTACGCAACTTCTGGCCCTCAAATTAGTCCACATTTTCCTAGACTGATTTTCCTTCCTTCAAAATCCTTCCACGTGTTTTCCTAGACTCTGGCCTCGATGGGCTTGGTGTGTACAGGTGTTGAAGTTAGATGGTTCATTCTTTGTATGCTGGTAACAAAAGAAGAAAGCTATTTTCCAGTGTTTAGTACAGTGGAATCCCCCTTTTATCCTACATACGTGAGAGAGACACCCGTGAGATAATAATCGTTCAAATCACACGTGTGTGTATCATGTAAATGAGGTCATGTCAAGTAAGTCTGGCAGGGACCTGTTTTTCCACTGCTCATGATGCCAAAGTCACCGAGACAAAAGTCATTATAGAAAAAAAAATTGCGCTCGCTAATTACCCTCGATGAATTTTTTGAACTAACACGTCACGCCACACTTTCAGAGTGACGTTTCTTTGCTTTGACGTATTAGATTGCACGAGGCTTTAGAAGAGATCGAGGTTCCAAAACAAGCGTCTTCAATTTAGCTGCCCCGAATGCAGGACATTTTCAGTAAAATACACGCAAGTACAGTATGTAGGATAAACAGAATACTACATGGCTTGCTGTTTCGTACCAGATTTACATTCGTTGCTTTTTCAAATAGTGAACAGCTCGCTTTCGCTCGCAGTTCAATATTTTAAAAAAAAACTCGTGTAAATCTGGTACGACACAGCAAGCCATGTAGTATTCTCTATTTCAGATCACCAACAATCTCAGAAAATCCGGTCTTAAAAAGAGGGAGTCTTAAAAAGGGGGTCAGTTTACAGAGGTTATGAACAAAACATCTAAAAATCAAGGTCTTAAAAAAGGGGAAGTCCTAAATTGGGGAGGGGGAGGGGGTCTTAAAAATGGGGTTCCCCTGTACGTGTCAGATGTTTGCACTTTGAAAGGCGAACGACAGTGGAAAAGTCTTACTTTGTGTTGCAGGCGTTGGGGTCGCTTACTCCGACCCTGCGCAGGTTCTCTGCCCTTCAGATGTTGCCGCGCTGTCCACTGATGCGTGACGTGCTGAGTCCCTCCCTCGCTGCCTCCGGTCGCGGTGTGGACATTCCTCGCGCTCTGGTGAGCACGGTCAGATTTTGTCTGAACTATGTCATCTTTTACTTATTTTACCTGTTAGACTTTGCCTATTTTGTCTGAGCGCATGACATCTTTTACTTATTTTACCGGTTAGACTTTGCCTATTTTGTCTGAGCGCATGACATCTTTTACTTTTTACCTGTTTGTGTCTTGGCAAGAACACCTGTTTGTATGTGGACTGAACAGTTTCTGATACTGCTGTAAAGCATTGAACTTTTCAGTGTCTGAGTATATTTATGTCTGTCAACCTGGGCCTGAGACTGAAATGTAGGGGGAAGGGTGGAGGTGGGGGTAGGGGGGGGGGGGGAGTGGGTTGGGGAGAGTAGAGAGGGATGTCGAGTGTTATGGAAAACAGAAGTCACTGCTTGTACAACTTGAAACAGTACTGTACAAGGCAGAAAGTTGTGAAGTGAAGACATGCACGCTAGCTGTTATTCACGATACAGATAGCTGTGAAGTGAACTTTGCACGCTAGCTGTTTGTGGTCCAGATGGGGCGGTTCATACTGTAAGAGAGGTGTAAAATAAGACATGCACGCTAGATGTGTGTCAAGATACAGAGAGTTGTGAAATAAGACATGCACGCTAGATGTGTGTCAAGATACAGAGAGTTGTGAAATAAGACATGCACGCTAGATGTGTGTCAAGATACAGAGAGTTGTGAAATAAGACATGCACGCTAGATGTGTGTCAAGATACAGAGAGTTGTGAAATAAGACATGCACGCTAGATGTGTGTCAAGATACAGAGAGTTGTGAAATAAGACATGCACGCTAGATGTGTGTCAAGATACAGAGAGTTGTGAAATAAGACATGCACGCTAGATGTGTGTCAAGATACAGAGAGTTGTGAAATAAGACATGCACGCTAGATGTGTGTCAAGATACAGAGAGTTGTGAAATAAGACATGCACGCTAGATGTGTGTCAAGATACAGAGAGTTGTGAAATAAGACATGCACGCTAGATGTGTGTCAAGATACAGAGAGTTGTGAAATAAGACATGCACGCTAGATGTGTGTCAAGATACAGAGAGTTGTGAAATAAGACATGCACGCTAGATGTGTGTCAAGATACAGAGAGTTGTGAAATAAGACATGCACGCTAGATGTGTGTCAAGATACAGAGAGTTGTGAAATAAGACATGCACGCTAGATGTGTGTCAAGATACAGAGAGTTGTGAAATAAGACATGCACGCTAGATGTGTGTCAAGATACAGAGAGTTGTGAAATAAGACATGCACGCTAGATGTGTGTCAAGATACAGAGAGGTGTAAAATAAGACATGCACGCTAGATGTGTGTCAAGATACAGAGAGTTGTGAAATAAGACATGCACGCTAGATGTGTGTCAAGATACAGAGAGGTGTAAAATAAGACATGCACGCTAGCTGTGTGTCGCGATACAGATAATTGTGAAGTAAACTGTGCACGCTAGATGTGTATGATCCAGATGGGGAGGTCCAAGCTGAACGAGGACCAGAGTGTGGCAGTGCGGACCATGCTGAGCGCTGTGCACCAGCCCCCCTCCACTCCCCGCCTCTCCCTGCTGCAGGGTCCCCCCGGCACAGGCAAGTCCCACGTCATCATCGCCACCATCCTCAGGATCCTGCAGGTCAGCAGCTCTTGCATTTTGTGTGTGTGTGCGTTTGTCTGTGTGTGTGCGTTTGTCTGTGTGTGTGCGTTTGTCTGTGTGTGCGTTTGTCTGTGTGTGCGTTTGTCTGTGTGTGTGTGTGCGTTTGTCAGTGTGTGTGTGTATGCGTTTGTCTGTGTGTGTGTGTGTGTGTGTGCGTTTGTCTGTGTGTGTGTGTGTGGGTTTGTCTGTGTGTGTGTGTGTGTGTGTGTGTGTGTGTGTGTGTGTGTGTGTGTGCGTCTCTGTGTGTGTGTGTGTGTGAGTGTGTATGTGTGCGTTTGTCTGTGTGTGTTTGTGTGTGTGTGTGTGTGTGTGCGTTTGTCTGTGTGTGTGTGTGTGTGTGTGCATTTGTCTGTGTGTGTGTGTGTCTGTGTGTGTGTGTGTGTGTGTGTGTGTGCGTTTGTCTGTGTGTGTGTGTGTGCATTTGTCTGTGTGTGTGTGTATGTATGTGTGTGTGCATTTGTCTGTGTGTGTGTGTCTGTGTGTGTGTGTGTGTGTGTATGTGTGTGTGTGTGCATTTTTCTGTGTGTGTGTGTGTCTGTGTGTGTGTGTAGAGCGATTCCCCGAAAAATACCAGACAGATCGTCATGAAACTTTGCATACAAATTCTTCAAGATGATATCCCCAGACATTTGTTCAATATTGCGATAAATGTTCTGATGACGTTATATCCAGCTTTTAGTGAAAAATGAGGCGGCACTGGAGCAAAATCTTTGACTCATTTCGAACTTTGGTATTGCATTTCAGTTCAGAAGCTTGAAAATAATCAATTTGTTTGTTCATTGTGATTTAAGCTGTTACAGTGGAGTCCGGGTACAACGAATCTCAGGGGAGATGCATTTAAGTTCGTTATATCAGTAATTCGCTGTAGAGTTTTCAACCCTAAATGGCCTTAAGACAAGTTTTCCCACTCACCTCAAATGATCGTCCCATCGATCTTTCCTTGGAGAGTACAATCTCTGCATGCTTTCAACAGCTTCATAATATAATCCATAGAGGCATAGTTCAAATGTTCACTTTACAGTTTACTGTCACAATTTTAGAAGTAAAATTTAAAAAGTCGTGTAAAAGCATGTACATGTACATTCTGATCAATCTCCGATCAATCTCCGATTTCATGGTGTCCACCTGTTCTGGTGCATGTACTACCCTGGCCAAGTAACTGTCCTCTCAAGACATGAAAGAGACCGCTCCATAAGTCGGTCACTGACCCGGGTACAGGAAGTGTTTCCTCTCTCATATGAAAGGGGAACCACCTCTCATAGCTAAATCTGGGTCATTGACCCCGGGGAAGAAGGTCACTGAGTGTATATAAACAAGGCCACCCAGCTATCACAATGGACCTGCCTTTGATCTCGCGCACACGCAGATGTTGTCGCCTTGTGACTTTTAGAGACAAAGCCGCTCTGGGGCGATGAAAACGTGTTTGTGCCCGATGTGTACTGCTGTGGGGTACCGCTGCTGTGTACTGAGCACAGTCATAGCTTAGCAGCTGATTGGAATAGTGAAAACACAGCGGCGGTGGCTGTTCCGTGCACCTCCCGCTGTTTGTTTAGAGTTCGCTCATCACGCAATGTGCACTTGTGTTTGTGTATTTTTGTCTTTGGAGACAATTATTGACATCAGTTCGTTGTAGCCTTGTGACTTTTAGAGACAAAACGGCTCTGGGGCGATGAAAACGTGTTTGTTAAAAGAGGGGTTCGTTATGCAAATGAGTTCAAAAGGTTCGATGTAGCCGGAAAGTAACAAGTAAGAAATAGAAGGCTGTCTGCCGGGAAATCAATGGCAGTTCGTTAAAAGCGGGATTTCTTTATAACCGGGTTCGTTATAGCTGGACTCCACTGTATTAGGATAAAATTATCACAAACAGATTTAAAAAGGATTGAATTGTATTCCTTATCAATTCCCAAATCAAAAACTATGTAGATTCGTCATGTTTACTTTGAAAATGTGCTCACAATTTAAAGAAAATAGGTTGTTTAAGTACAACGTTCGCATGCTTAGCGGAGACAAGCGTCACCAGTCTCGGTCTTTGACTAACCAAGTCTTACTACATGTAGTCATGTTGATGACTGGTTTCCAGTCTTGATCTTTTAGTGTCAGGTATGACATATTGACTGAATGTTTTGATATTGCTTCATGTAACTTAATATTGTGCTGTTTCAGGTCAAGCCCAAGGCCAAGATCTGTCTGGCCGCCCCGTCCAACGCTGCGGCCGATGAACTGCTCAGACGTCTCATCATCAAGAAAAATACCGTCGGTCTCAACTGTGAGTGTGGGGACAGACAGACAGACAGACAGACAGAGAGAGACAGACACAGACAGACAGACAGAGACAGAAAAAGTTAGACAAAATTAAATTGAGAGAGAGAAAGAACAAATCGCGTAAGGCGAAATTACTACATTTAGTCAAACTGTCGAACTCACGGAATGAAACTGAACGCACTGTATTTTTTTCACCAAGACAGTACAGCTTCGTCAATCTCCGTGAGAAGGAAATCGCTCACCTCCCACGTGCAAAACGCAGTGATATGCACACGCCAGAATAGCGCGGTAGCGTATTGTGCTAAGCAGGAAAGCGCGCTTTTCTGTATTCGTGTTAACTTTCTGAGCTTGTTTTGAATACAACCTATCATTATACGTTAATTGGATCTGTGATCCAAACATGGCTTTTGGTCAATCGAGATGGAAGTTTATTCCACAAGCCCGTAGGGCGAGTGGAATAAACTGCCATCGAGATTGACCAAAAGGCATGTTTGGATCACAGATCCAATTAACATATATATCTCGACATTCACTGGTCTTAGGGTTTTTGTTTTCAAATAAGAAAGAAACTTGCTTGAACACGGACCACTTCTCCGAGCAAAATCAACAAACCTAATCACTCGCATTCCACCTCAAGGTCTCGGCCAACCAAGACTATGGCATACTCGTAGCAAAGCCGCCGAATGGTACTGTAAACTAAGAATAGTGACGTAAGAGAATAGAATGTCATCTTTTGATTTGGAACGTGACGTGTTTCAGAACTTCTTCTGGACAACTCGGATGGTCTTCTGCGTAGTGGTTGGCACGAGATTCTTTTTCTTCTTCGACAGTTCATCCTCCGATACTGTAGCAAAACGTTTCATCTTTTTTTCACTTTCGAGTATGCGGACGACTGAACTTGACCGCTAAAAAGTAGTCCTTTCGGTATTATTACGCCGAGTCTGAACATGAGGTCTGAACATTGTTTTTAGGCAGGATCTAGGTGAAAGCGAGGCTGTTCTTATCTCTGTGTACAGTCGAGAGAGAGAGAAATACATGTCAAGACATATCTATATGTTTTTGGAATCAGGAAACGATAAAGAATAAGATGAAATCATTTTTGGATCGATTTCTTAAATTTTAATCGTAAGACTAATTAATCTATTTTCGTTAATTGTGATCACATTTTAAGAGTAAACATGACATATGTATATATTTTTAGATTCAGAATGTCACGAAGAATACGATGCAATCAATTTTAAATCTGTTTGCGAAAAATCGATTTTAATGACAACTTTAATGAGCAAACTCATTAATTCATTTGTAAGCCTCCAAGCTGAAATGCAATACCAAAGTCCGGGCGTCGTCGAAGATTACTTGACCAAAATTTCAACCAATTTGGTTTAAAAAAGAGAGCATGACAGTGCCCCCTCAACTTTCACGAAAAGCCGGATATGACGTCATCAAAGACATTTATCAAAAGAATGAAAAAGACGTCTGAGGATATCATACCCAGGAACTCCCATGTAAAATGTCATGAAGATCGGTCTAGTAGTTTCCTCTAAATTGCTCTACACACACACACACACACACACACACACACACACATACACCACGCACACCCTCGTCTCGATTCCCCCCTCTATGTTAAAACATTTAGTCAAAACTTGACTAAATGTAAAAAGTAGAAATACGGTAGTACAGCAGTCCCTCTCATGAACGGACACCCTTGGGCCATAGCAAAACTGTCCGTACATTGCAGGTGTCCAGTCACGGGAGGGGTGACCACACCACCCCCTCCCCCCTACACTCACACGTCAAATGAGTGTCCGCGTCCACGTTTTGCAGGTGTCCGTTTAAGGGGGGGCAAATATAGAAGGAAAACACTCCGTGCCGAGCAAATGTGTCCGTACATGTCAGGTGTCCATTCACGCCGGGGGCCGTACATTGCAGGGACTGCTGTTTGTGTGTGTATGTGTGTACGTGTTTCTGTATGTCTGTGTTTGTGTGTGCATGTGTGTACGTGTTTCTGTATGTCTGTGTTTGTGTGTGCATGTGTGTACGTGTTTCTGTATGTCTGTGTTTGTGTGTGCATGTGTGTACGTGTTTCTGTATGTCTGTGTTTGTGTGTGTATGTGTGTACGTGTTTCTGTATGTCTGTGTTTGTGTGTGCATGTGTGTACGTGTTTCTGTATGTCTGTGTTTGTGTGTGCGTGTGTTTCTGGGTGTAAGTGTGGGTGAGATTTGACGTAAGCAAGCAAACTTAAAGAGCTCTGTATTAGCTGCTCGTACACTTGTGCTGTGGCAGAAACCTCTGACTGTGTGTGTGTGTGTGTGTGTGTGTGTGTGTGTGTGTGTGTGTGTGCAGTCGACATGGTGCGTATCGGCAAGGTGGGCAGCACTCACAGCGACGTCAAGCAGTTGGCCCTTGAGAACAAGGTGCAGACAGCCAAGGAACTAGGTAGGTGTTGTCATGACGACTGTTGTACTTTAGACGCACCTGCAAAAGATAAACTCAGAAATGCTTTTTATCTAGGCTAATTAACTAAATCAATATAAATGGAGGAACAATGTCATTATGCTAGTTCGTTTGCGTTTGCGTCTTGATCCTGTCATCGACTTATTTTTGTTATTGCTGTCAATCATCCATAATACTAGCAGTAGCAGATGAAGCGAGCGTGAGGTTGGGTACGTAAACCTGTCATGCATGTAAGACCTTCTGCTCCCTTGATGAAGTAGGACAGAAGTAAAAGCAAAGACAGTTCGAGGAGACATAGACAATACTACATGGCTTGCTGTGGGATATAGAGAATACTACATGGCTTGCTGTGGGATATAGAGAATACTACATGGCTTGCTGTGTCGTACAAGGTTTACACTCATCGTGGTTTCTTTAGAACATTGAAAAGCTGGCTTTTCATTCACATTTCAATATTTTAGAAAACAAGTGGTATAAACCTTGTATGACACAGCAAGCCATGTAGTATTGTCTATATCCCACAGCAAGCCATGTAGTATTGTCTATATCCCACAGCAAGCTATGTAGTATTGTCTATATTTCTCATTTACATAATATACACACGTGTGAAAAAAATGGTTTATTTATAACAGGGGTAGGTCTCTCTCGCCTATGTAGGATCAATCACAGTCTGCAAAGATAAACACAACACAGACTCCTGAAAAAAAAACCACAAGAAATAGACAGAACAGAACTCCCTCTGTAACTGTGTTTAGAAGTGTGTAACACATGTAAGTGTATGGGATAATTGTGTAACACGTGACACCGTGTGTGTCAGTGCTGCGTGAGAAGCGGATGAAGATGGTGCCAGAGACAGTGCGGACGGAACACACACGTCTGGAGAACAAGATCGTCGCAATGGAGGACAGGCTGTTCCAACTCAGACACCAGAGAAAGATGGCTGAGGTACGTACTGTGTGTGTGTGTGTGTGTGTGTGTGTGTGTGTGTGTGTGTGTGTGTGTGTGTGTGTGCGTGTGTGGTATGATAGCCTTTTGTTTGCTTGAAGTTGAAATGACGTGTACAGTGATGAGATCAGTTTACACTCTGTGTGTGCAGGTCGGAGTGCTGGAGAGAGAGATGAAATGACATGTACAATGATGAGATCAGTTAACACTGTCTGTGTTCTGTGTGCAGGCAGGGGTGCTGGAGAGAGAGATCAAATGACATGTACAATGATGAGATCAGTTAACACTGTCTGTGTTCTGTGTGCAGGCGGAGGTGCTGGAGAGAGAGATGAAATGACATGTACAATGATGAGATCAGTTAACACTGTCTGTGTTCTGTGTGCAGGCCGGGGTGCTGGAGAGAGAGATCAAATGACATGTACAATGATGAGATCAGTTAACACTGTCTGTGTTCTGTGTGCAGGCAGGGGTGCTGGAGAGAGAGATGAAATGACATGTACAATGATGAGATCAGTTAACACTGTCTGTGTTCTGTGTGCAGGCAGGGGTGCTGGAGAGAGAGATGAAATGACATGTACAATGATGAGATCAGTTAACACTGTCTGTGTTCTGTGTGCAGGCCGGGGTGCTGGAGAGAGAGATCAAATGACATGTACAACGATGAGATCAGTTAACACTGTCTGTGTTCTGTGTGCAGGCAGGGGTGCTGGAGAGAGAGATCAAATGACATGTACAATGATGAGATCAGTTAACACTGTGTTCTGTGTGCAGGCCGGGGTGCTGGAGAGAGAGATGAAATGACATGTACAATGATGAGATCAGTTAACACTGTCTGTGTTCTGTGTGCAGGCCGGGGTGCTGGAGAGAGAGATCAAATGACATGTACAATGATGAGATCAGTTAACACTGTCTGTGTTCTGTGTGCAGGCAGGGGTGCTGGAGAGAGAGATGAAATGACATGTACAATGATGAGATCAGTTAACACTGTCTGTGTTCTGTGTGCAGGCCGGGGTGCTGGAGAGAGAGATCAAATGACATGTTCAATGATGAGATCAGTTAACACTGTCTGTGTTCTGTGTGCAGGCCGGGGTGCTGGAGAGAGAGATCAAATGACATGTACAATGATGAGATCAGTTAACACTGTCTGTGTTCTGTGTGCAGGCCGGGGTGCTGGAGAGAGAGATCAAATGACATGTACAATGATGAGATCAGTTAACACTGTCTGTGTTCTGTGTGCAGGCCGGGGTGCTGGAGAGAGAGATCAAATGACATGTACAATGATGAGATCAGTTAACACTGTCTGTGTTCTGTGTGCAGGCCGGGGTGCTGGAGAGAGAGATCAAATGACATGTACAATGATGAGATCAGTTAACACTGTCTGTGTTCTGTGTGCAGGCGGAGGTGCTGGAGAGAGAGATGAAGAAAGAACAGCGGAGGAAGGACGTGCTGACCAAGCAGATACAGCAGGGAAACCAGGTGAGTGGGGGTCTCTGTATTTGTTCCTCACCATGCATGGCTGCTTGCTCTGTGGGACAGGCCTACCTGTGAAAACAAATCTGCCTGCTACAGTGGAACCCCACTTTTTAAACCCCCCATATAAAGACCTTGAATTTTTGTCTGAATTTTGTGTGCATAACCTATGTTTTCTTTCTTTCTTTATTTGGTGTTTAACGTCGTTTTCAACCATTCAAGGTTATATCGCGACGGATAACCTATGTTAATTGTCTTCATTGTAAGACTCTCTCCTTTTAAAGACCTGATTTTCCCAGATTTTGTAAGGTCTTAAACGGGGGTTCCACTGTATTTCATTTCTGGTCAGGCGTGTACACAAACCTCCTTCTGCATTGCCGAGACACAAAACAAACATGGACACCCTGACGGCTTTCTGTGCAGATTAGGAATTTTACGATAGACAATGAATGCATGAAACAAACATGGACACCCTGACAGCTTTCTGTGCAGATTGGGAATTTCTTCTTCTTCTTCTGCGTTCGTGGGCTGAAACTCCCACGTACACTCGTGTTTTTTGCGCGAGTGGAATTTTACGTGTATGACCGTTTTTTACCCCGCCATTTAGGCAGCCATACACCGCTTTCGGAGGAAGCATGCTGGGTATTTTTGTGTTTCTATAACCCACCGAACTCTCACATGGATTACAGGATCTTTTTCGTGCGCACTTGGTCTTGTGCTTGCGTGTACACACGGGGGTGTTCGGACACCGAGGAGAGTCTGCACACAAAGTTGACTCTGAGAAATAAATCTCTCGCCGAACATGGGGACGAACTCATGCTGACAGCGGCCAACTGGATACAAATCCAGCGTGCTACCAACTGAGCTACATCCCCGCCCGAGATTGGGAATTTTACGAAAGACAATTTTGTAACTGGCATTGGTGTCAGTCTACAAAATGAATGCATCAAAATTGTCACTGCGCAGAAAGCAGCCCGGCTGTTGAGTGTTGATATGTGACCAAGTGGAGGGGTGGTCTTATCCCATGTAAAAGCCTGGCTAGATCCTAGACAGTCAGCGAACTGTACAGACTGTTGTCTATGCTGTCTGTAGTATTGTGAAGTGTACCGGGCTGTCTGTTTTGTCATCACACAAGAGACGCGTGATAGAGTATGAAGCTTTTTGGGATGCTGTGCTTTCTTTTATGCATTGTGCTTTGTGTACAGTATTTATTCATTATGGAGCTGTTGTTATACTAATGGGTTTTTTTCTCCGTCATTTTACGTTGGTTTGGTTCACACAGTTTGCATTCATGTTTGGCCGAGTAGTTGTGTTAAGGGATTTTGTTAATTTTGTAGGACCAGTACGTAAATCAGGTAAAGTATGAAAAAGATTTTGGTTTTTACTTTTCTGCTTTCCTGTTTGATATTTATCTATATGTGTGTGTTTGTGGTAAAAACACACACAAAGAAGCATATTCAACAAATCTCTAGTCTTTTTGGTAATTAAGCAGAAGATAGCAAGGGTAGGGTACCCTACCAGTCAAGTCATTCAGTCCTGTGCGCTAACCCTTACAGAGTTCACGTTGCGTTTTCTCATGAGAAAACCAGGTGCCATGCAGTATCGCACAACTCTTTTCTTCTTCTTCTTTTTTTCTATTAATTTTACCCTCTTTATTTTCTGCATGCGTGTCTTGGCGTTTCCCTGAGATTTGCGCTTTGAACTCAGGATCTTTATCGAGTACATGTATCCACATAGGCATGTTTTGACTCCCACAAAGTTGCCTGGGAAGACCATCCCTTGCCGAAACCTGGTGATCAAATCCATGCCCATAGCGACAAATAGTTTCCCAAGCCAGCCAGAGTGCTAGGAACAGAACTGTCCCCGTCCCAGTGGTTCTATAGGTCCGTATGGAGCACATCAGCTGCAATCCACAATGTTTGGAAATAACTCTGTTGGATTTGTATGGGCTATGAAAGAGTGAATACAAACTTTATTGAGGCAAACTTTCATACGTGAAATTGTAGGTCGGTCACCAGGGAGGAGCACGTGTGGAAGGTTTTTTTTTTTTTTTTTTTTTTTTTTTTGCTTAACGCCCAGCCGACCACGAAGGGCCATATCAGGGCGGTGCTGCTTTGACATATAACGTGCGCCACACACAAGACAGAAGTCGCAGCACAGGCTTCATGTCTCACCCAGTCACATTATTCTGACACCGGACCAACCAGTCCTAGCACTAACCCCATAATGCTGGACGCAAGGCGGAGCAGCCACCAGATTGCCAATTTTAAAGTCTTAGGTATTCTTTCTTCTTCAGCGTTCGACAAAGTCTTAGGTATGACCCGGCCGGGGTTCGAACCCACGACTTCCCGATCACGGGGCGGACGCCTTACCACTAGGCCAACCGTGCCGGTTGTGGAAAGTTTGCCGTGATAGAAGCAAGAGTTTTCATGTGACCCCACGGGATTATTATGAGATTATTTGAGTTTTCATGTGACCCCACGGGATTATTATGAGATTATTTGAGAGTTTTCATGTGACCCCACGGGATTATTATGAGATTATTTGAGAGTTTTCACCCTTTCACAACCCATACAAGCCTAGTAGAGTCATTATTTCTGTAGTTCGTCTATTGTCTCACAATGGTACCTGAGGAATTTGCAGTCAGCAGTTGCCATGATGTGAAAGAGAACCTGGTCAATATCAGCTGGCAAGTAATGTGATTGGTAATGAGCTGTGCTGAAAGTACTGATCCCAGAAAAATAAGTGCATGTAGGTGCTGTGCCAATGCATTACAGTGGAACCCCCCTTTTAAGACCTCCAAACATCTGAGAAAATAAAATGAGGGTAAATTTACAGAGGTTATGAACAGAAAGTCTGAGAAAACAAGGTCTTAAAAAGGAGGGAGTCTTAAATTGGGGGGTCTTAAAAGGGGGGTTCCACTGTACTATGAAAATAACATGCTTTGCAGGCCACTAACAATTTGTATCACTACACAACATATAGCCTGGTCAAAAAAAGTTTTAAAAAACCCCAACCCCACAGAAAACACATCTTGAAGACGGCGTTAGGTTGATGTGCTAACACAGCGAGTGTTGTTTTTCTTTTATTCCCTGTTATACAAACAAGTTTTGCCTTACTTTATGATACTTAGTCAATGTTATACTTTACAAATCTTTTGAGCAGAAGATTCAGTTTATTTGGCGTTGTTTCAGTTTTTGACGTTTTTGAGTCAAGTTTTGTACTGTGACGTTCTTACTGTGCCAGAAAGAAGAATTGGGATTGAATTAGTGATTGACAGCTGCATGAATGATACAAGTTATTATAATACGGTCCCAAAGAGAAGGTAGTTTTAAATTTTTCTCTCCATTTTTTTCTTTCCATTTTAATTGTCACAGTTTTATAGCATTCTTGTCAGTCAAGGATATTCTAGCTTTTCCTAGTTTCTTTAAGTTTGAGTTAGTATTCTAGTGTTCAGTTTTGGGTATTGTTTTGTTCGTTTTTTCATTTTATTTTGTTTTGTTTGTATCTTCAAGAAATGTATACTGTAGCAAGTGGTAGTATATTGTATATCCTATTTGCTATGTATTTTCTAGCATTGAGATGTAGTGCCTGTAACATTTGCTACTTTGTCTACGCACATTTATTCCTAATTTTGTACTGAACTTCACCAGTAAATCTAATGGTTGCTCTTACCTCTGGTACTGAAGGGTAGTATAGTGTTAGGATGATGCTACATCCCTTGGTTGTCGTGACCAGAGAAAATTTCTGACAGCAGGCTTGACCCAAGATTTTCATCTTTCACTTTACTTAAAAGAACGCTGAACGCATGGGCAGAAGATTGGTGCGTCTCCATCAACAAGGAGAAATCCTCCACCACCCTATTCACACTGTCGCCAAAGCAGAAAGCCGGAACCATTAGGCTTGGTGGAACTCCTCTGAGAGAGGATGAAGAAGCAACGTACCTTGGTGTCACCTTTGATAGACGGCAGACCTGGAAACCACACATTGCACAGGCAGAGACGAAGGCCCGGCGCAAGCTAGCCATACTCAGGAAGCTGGCAGGTACCACCTGGGGAGCGAACGAGAAGATACTGAAGACAGTATACCAGGGAACAATCAGACCCCACCTCGAGTACGGCTCCACAGCGTGGTCAACCTCAGCCAAGACAAACCTGCAGACCCTTGACCGTGTGCAAAACCAGGCCCTCCGACTCATCACCGGTGCAATGAAATCCACGCCCATCAAGGAAATGGAGAAGCTTACCACCATCCAACCCCTCTGTCAGAGAAGAGAAGCCAAGACTATGGTACAGGCCGAGAAGCTCAAGTGCCTACCCGACCACCCCATGAAGCACAGACTGAGCAACCTCACCAAGAACCGGCTTAAACGGAGCAGTTTTGTACACGAGAGCAAGAGACTTTCTCGACAGTACAGGGAAGTCCTTCCACAGAACACTCTACCTCTGACTCAAGAAGAAGAGGAAACCCCCAAGGCAACAGAGAAACCAGGCATCCAGATCTGCACCAGTGTTCCACATGTTACCTCAGGAGAAGATCAGAATGACACAGCTCGACAGGCACTCACCTTAGCCCTGATCGACGAACAGTACCCAAAAGAGGCGTGGATCCATGTATACACCGATGGATCAGCAACTAACGCCGTGCTCAATGGAGGTGCAGGCATTCTCATCCAGTTCCCTGGGGGACATACAGCTACATCCAGCGTTGCCACTGGCAAACACTGCACAAACTATAAAGCAGAAGCAGAAGCTCTCATGCAGGCCGCCTCCTTCGTTCAGGACTCCGCAGACCCTTGCTACCAAGTTGTCTTCCTCTCGGACGCCCTTTCAGTCCTTCAGGCCCTAGAGAACGACAAACTCCCACAGCTGGCCAAAGCATTACAGATGGTCAGACAAACCAGAAGAGTTGTCCTCCAGTGGATACCAGCACACTGTGGGATACCAGGAAATGAAAGGGCAGATGAGCTGGCAAAAGAAGGAGCCGTGGAAGACCAACCTGAAAACAGTGTCAGCTTTAGTGAGCAGAAGACAATCATCAAGGCATTGATGAGGCCAAGGACAAACAGAGATGACTACCACACAATGTCCAGAGAGCAGCAAGTCAACCTCATCAGGCTGCGTACTGGCCACAACAGGCTCAATGCTCACATGAACCGAAAGTTCAAGCTGGCGCCATCACCAACCTGTGCCTGCGGTCAAGAGGACCAAACAGCGGAACACATCTTACAGCGATGTCCCTTACTAGATGAGGAACGAAAAGAAGTGTGGCCGTCACCAACTCCCTTGCAGACCAAACTATACGGCAGTCGACAGGAGTTGGAGAAAACGACAACATTTATCACCAGTGCTGGACTGATTGTGTAACCTCTGCGAACGCCAAGAAGAAGAAGACTTAAAAGAAGGATGGCGCAGTATTGGATGTGGGCTTGAGAGTGGGTGTGGGAAAGGGGAGGGGGGTGCAGTTGTCCATCGGCCCTTAAAGATCTCATCAACCAACAAGACTGCAGCCAACTGGTGTTTTCAGACACGTGTCAGGCCCCATCAGGAAGGTTTAGTGCACAGGTGACTTCAGGAATGCTGCCAAGTTGCAGGCGCAGGGTCACATGATTTCCCAAAGGGTCACATGACTTCCTGCCTTATTACCAGTAGTGTTTGGCCGTTTTTTGATCAGGTTTTCATGTGATTCAAACATTGCAGATTTGCAGCCGTCTGGAAGCAGACTGCATGTCTCTGACAAGGGTCAGCAGATGACATTGTTTACCCTGAATGCTTGTAACAGAGCATGACTGACTTTTTTGTAACGTCACTTGGTGAGATCTTTAGTTTGACGCTGGATCAGTGGATGTCTGCTGTGATTGTGACAGAATGTGGCAGTGAGTTTACGTCCCTTGGTGTGATGTTTAGTTTAACGCTGGATGATGTGACTGTGGCAGAGGATGTCTCTCTATTTACATCAGTTGGTGAGTCTTTGAGTGTAACCCTGCATGTGACTGTGATCAACAGAGCGTGGAGTTGACGGGGAGGGAGTACAACGAGATCTTCGAGCGGCAGTTGAAGGAGCCGCAGATTGTGTGCGGCACGCTCAGCAGCTTTGGTCAGCCACGCATCCTGGACACGCTGCGACGCAACCCCACTGGCAACCGCTACAACAACCAGCACTTCACTTGCGCCATCATTGACGAGGTCTGTAAGGCTGGAGGGATTGGGACTGGGGGAAGGGAGGGGTGGAAAGAAGGGGACTAACAACTGTTCCTGTTGGTTGAGGATAAAAATCCTCTGGTGGTCTGACCTTCAGTGAAAAGAATAGCGTCATATGAACTGTACACACATACCGTCAGCAAATGAAATGGGAGCAGTACTCTGATATTCTGATTGCAGAGACATTGGTGATGTGGCTATTATAACATTTATGTATTGATCCATTTCAGTAAGAAATCCTTTTTCTGTTTACAACTTAATGCACACAAACAATGCACTGTTTAGTAGTCTCGACCAGCCGCCTAAATTTGAGTTTTAGTCAACCTTTGAAGTCACATGGCTCAAGGAAGGGAAATCAATTGTTAAATTGGTACATTGTATTTTATATGATCATGTATGATTGATGATGACAATGATGATGACAATGATGGTGATGATGATGATGATAACATGATGATGATGAATATGAATATGAAGATGACGATTGCAGGCCACACAGGCGACGGAGCTGGACAGCCTGATACCACTGCAATACTGCGTGACCAAGCTCTTCATGGTGGGCGACCCCAACCAGCTTCCCCCCACCGTGCTCTCCACTGTGAGTGTGACACACACACACACACGCATGCACACCCACGCACGCACAAACGCACACCCATGGACGCACGCATGCACTCACACACGCATGCATGCACGCACACATGCACATATGCGCACACACACACTGATGTATCACTGAACACACACACACACACACACACACACACACACCCAGGATGCACGCCCACACACACACACACACACACACGCATGCACGCACGCACACACACAGACAACATTATGCCACCTTAATACACAGGAAAACTGTAGAAAGTTTGTGGTGAAGGCAGTCTTCTTTACTGGACTGTGTATGTCAGTATTGATTATGGTGAGAAAAGCATGCGCAGCCAGTTCTGTGTCAACTTCCTGTGGTTCTTGTGATGTGCTGGAGTTTTCAAAGCACCCTTCCAGCAACGGTGTGAGGTCAACGCCTTGTGTTGCAGAAAGCTCAGAGCCTCAACTACAACCTGTCTCTGTTTGAGCGACTGTACAACCATTTCCACGACCGGCCTGGCAGCGACAACCCCGTCATGATGCTACGCACACAGTACCGCATGGACCCCGCTATCTGCCGCTTCCCCAATCGTCATGTATATAGAGACCTGCTGGTCACAGACAGGTAACTATACACACTACACACTACACAGTACCGCATGGAACCCGCCTTCAGACACAATATGCACACAATAGTTGTATGAGTATGTTGTTTTCTGACATCTGGTATGAAAGAAACATGGTTAAACTGTGACAGAATGACACCCTTGTGTGGCGTTGACTTGAGCAGTAAAAATTGAATGTCATTTGTGTGATACTGTATGTTGACAGACAGGTGCTGGAGAACTGTGCCAAGTACCCGCTGCATCCCTATGTCATCTTCGACGTGGAGGAGGGACAGGAACTCCTCTCTCAGTCGGGGTCAGTTGCCTCCCCTGTTTGTGTCTAAGTTTGTGTTGCATCTATGTATTCTTTGTGTATGTAAGTGAGTTTGTGTGTGTGTGTGTGTGTGTGTGTGTGTGTGTGTGTGTGTGTGCGTGCGTGCTTGTGTGTGTGTGTGTGTACATACACAGAAGTGTTGGTTCCCCAGTGAACAGTGTAGCACCTTGCCTAGTGGCTCAGAGTCAAGGTTACATTACTGTTCAGTGACAGAAGGTCTCTTTTGGTATTCAGTGTCATGTGCCAGAAGACACGTTTTCCATTTCATGTGCGCATACATATATAAACTGTGGGAAAAAAATGATGGCACATATTTTTGTACTCCAACTAAAACTCATTCCGGTGTCATTTTATGTAAAAAAATGTTTGTGTGTGCACAGTTTATTTGCAAAAATTAATGTTTTCTTCTCTTATTCTATTATATGTTCCACATGTAATCCTACAGAACACTGAGCAACGAACTAGAGGCGGACTGCACGGCCGTTCTGTGTCATCAACTGCTGAACACCAAGCTCCACATCACTCCAAACAGCATCGGCATCATCTGCCCCTACGCCGGGCAGAAACGACTGGTCACGCGCAAACTGAAAGACAGGTTGGTGCCTCCTGCATGCACACAGCGGTGGTTTGGTTCGTTAATGCTGTGGAGAAAATGTGCAACTGTAGCTGATGCTATTGAAAAGATAGCTGTATGTATCACTGTGTTGCTGTTATCACAAGACAGGTGTATGTAAATGTGGCATAGGCCTTACCTTCATCGTGTTGCTGTTATCACAAGACATGTGTATGTAAATGTGGCATAGGCCTTACCTTCATCGTGTTGCTGTTATCACAAGACAGGTGTATGTAAATGTGGCATAGGCCTTACCTTCATCGTGTTGCTGTTATCACAAGACAGGTGTATGTAAATGTGGCATAGGCCTTACCTTCATCGTGTTGCTGTTATCACAAGACAGGTGTATGTAAATGTGGCATAGGCCTTACCTTCATCGTGTTGCTGTTATCACAAGACAGGTGTATGTAAATGTGGCATAGGCCTTACCTTCATCGTGTTGCTGTTATCACAAGACAGGTGTATGTAAATGTGGCATAGGCCTTACCTTCATCGTGTTGCTGTTATCACAAGACAGGTGTATGTAAATGTGGCATAGGCCTTACCTTCATCGTGTTGCTGTTATCACAAGACAGGTGTATGTAAATGTGGCATAGGCCTTACCTTCATTGTGTTACTGTTATCTCAAGACAGGTGTATGTAAATGTGGCATAGGCCTTACCTTCATCGTGTTGCTGTTATCACAAGACAGGTGTATGTAAATGTGGCATAGGCCTTACCTTCATCGTGTTGCTGTCCTTCTGCGCACTGCTCTGCATTTTGAAGATTGCTTTCACTGACTATAATTGACTTTTTGTCTGTATGATTAATTGTTTTATTTAGGTTGTACATAGGTACTGAACTTGTCAAATCCAGGTGCACGGAGCCCCTGGGGCTTTTAGTCATACCTCAGGCAGCTATCCGTTAGAAGAACTACCAAGTTTCATTGACTTGCACCCAAAGAGTCAAGAACTGCGAATTTTTTACGAATTAATTTCGTACTCGGACCCGGCTGGTCTTGACCTATTTTTGGATCTAAATTTAGATCGGGTAGATCACCACATCATGCACAAAAAGACACGCCACTAGCAAACTATGTCAGACGTCATCATGAGTTTGTGTAAAACAAAATGGAGGCCGGAATCATTCAGTTGAATCGAACTCCGACCAAACACCACGTAATAACTAGGTTAATTTATGCACTCGCGTGAACAAGAAACTGTCGAGCTTCACAGATGTCGTCGTTGGGTAGTTTTGGGTTTGTTTTACTACCATAGGAGGATTTTTGAACTGTAAATGCACTCAGCTGCAACAAAAACGCAAAACGAAGGCTGTGAGCTGCACTGTGCCTTTAATTGTTCTATTTTGTATATGTTCTTTTGTAAAGGGCCTAGACCCATAGCATAGGTTAGGCACTTAAAAATGTCCAGTTATTATTAATATTATTATTATTATTATTATTTTATGAAGGTGATGCCATCATTTCCTTCTTATTCCTCTTCTCCAAGAGAATAACACACTACTTTCTTGTAGTCTTGAGATCAGACTGTGCCACAGAGCCATTGAGGGCAGAGGGCAGAAAAAAACAAATCATTACTGTTTTACTGATTTTGCCATCAGTGTCGTGGGCTCTCTGTGTGTACTGTGTCCAGTGTTATTGTGGTCTGGAGACAAAGCGCATGAACTTTGTGTGTGTGTGTGTGTGTGTGTGTGTGTGTGTGTGTGTGTGTGTGTGTGTGTGTGTGTGTGTGTGTGTGTGTGTGTGTGTGTGTGTGTTGAGATGAACACATTGGAGGGGTTCCAGGGACGACAGAAACACATCATCGCATTAGGATCAGTTAGATTGTTTCCTCATTTTGTTGCCAGCGTTTATTGCTTTCTTCTTCTCTGTGTGCACAAAAAAAGAATAAATTATATTTTAAAGACCATGATGTGTTCTCTACTTGTGTGCCAGGAATATTGAGGGCATCGAGGTGAACACGGTGGACGGGTTTCAGGGCCGAGAGAAACACGTCATGTTCTAACTGCGTTCTCTGTGTGTGTGTGTGTGTGTGTGACAGGAATATTGAGGGCATCGAGGTGAACATGGTGGACGGGTTTCAAGGTCGAGAGAAACACGTCATGTTCTAACTGCGTTCTATCTGTGTGTGTGTGTGTGTATGTGTGTGACAGGAATATTGAGGGCATCGAGGTGAACACGGTGGACGGGTTTCAAGGTCGAGAGAAACACATCATGTTCTAACTGCGTTCTCTCTTTGTGTGTGACAGGAATATTGAGGGCATCGAGGTGAACACGGTGGACGGGTTTCAGGGCCGAGAGAAACACGTCATGTTCTAACTGCATTCTGTGTGTGTGCGTGTGTGTGTGACAGGAATATTGAGGGCATCGAGGTGAACACGGTGGACGGGTTTCAGGGCCGAGAGAAACACATCATGTTCTAACTGCGTTCTCTCTTTGTGTGTGACAGGAATATTGAGGGCATCGAGGTGAACACGGTGGACGAGTTTCAGGGCCGAGAGAAACACGTCATGTTCTAACTGCGTTCTCTCTTTGTGTGTGACAGGAATATTGAGGGCATCGAGGTGAACACGGTGGATGGGTTTCAGGGCCGAGAGAAACACGTCATGTTCTAACTGCGTTCTGTCTTTGTGTGTGACAAGAATATTGAGGGCATCGAGGTGAACATGGTGGACGAGTTTCAGGGCCGAGAGAAACACGTCATGTTCTAACTGCGTTCTCTCTTTGTGTGTGACAGGAATATTGAGGGCATCGAGGTGAACACGGTGGACGAGTTTCAGGGCCGAGAGAAACACGTCATGTTCTAACTGCATTCTCTCTTTGTGTGTGACAGGAATATTGAGGGCATCGAGGTGAACACGGTACGGTGGACGAGTTTCAGGGCCGAGAGAAACACATCATGTTCTAACTGCGTTCTCTGTGTGTGTGTGACAGGAATATTGAGGGCATCGAGGTGAACACGGTGGACGAGTTTCAGGGCTGAGAGAAACACATCATGTTCTAACTGCGTTCTCTGTGTGTGTGTGACAGGAATATTGAGGGCATCGAGGTGAACACGGTGGACGAGTTTCAGGGCCGAGAGAAACACGTCATGTTCTAACTGCGTTCTCTCTTTGTGTGTGACAGGAATATTGAGGGCATCGAGGTGAACACGGTGGACGAGTTTCAGGGCCGAGAGAAACACGTCATGTTCTAACTGCGTTCTCTCTTTGTGTGTGACAAGAATATTGAGGGCATCGAGGTGAACACGGTGGACGAGTTTCAGGGCCGAGAGAAACATGTCATGTTCTAACTGCGTTCTCTCTTTGTGTGTGACAGGAATATTGAGGGCATCGAGGTGAACATGGAGGACGAGTTTCAGGGCCGAGAGAAACACGTCATGTTCTAACTGCGTTCTCTGTGTGTGTGACAGGAATATTGAGGGCATCGAGGTGAACACGGTGGATGAGTTTCAGGGCCGAGAGAAACACGTCATGTTCTAACTGCGTTCTCTCTTTGTGTGTGACAGGAATATTGAGGGCATCGAGGTGAACACGGTGGACGAGTTTCAGGGCCGAGAGAAACACGTCATGTTCTAACTGCGTTCTCTCTTTGTGTGTGACAGGAATATTGAGGGCATCGAGGTGAACACGGTGGACGAGTTTCAGGGCCGAGAGAAACACGTCATGTTCTAACTGCGTTCTCTCTTTGTGTGTGACAGGAATATTGAGGGCATCGAGGTGAACACGGTGGACGAGTTTCAGGGCCGAGAGAAACACGTCATGTTCTAACTGCGTTCTCTCTTTGTGTGTGACAGGAATATTGAGGGCATCGAGGTGAACACGGTGGACGGGTTTCAGGGCCGAGAGAAACACATCATCATCCTGTCGTGTGTCAGGGCTCGTAGCTCTACCGGGGGCATTGGGTATGTCCGCTTGTGACGCTGCACCTTTCTCCTCACTCTTCTGTCTCTCTTCGTGTTGACTGTCTTTATTCAAACATACAGGCTACAGGCTACCATCAAATCTGCACCTTTCTCCTCACTCTTTTGTCTCTCTTCGTGTTGACTGTCTTTATTCAAACATACAGGCTACAGGCTACCATCAAATCTGCACCTTTCTCCTCACTCTTTTGTCTCTCTTCGTGTTGACTGTCTTTATTCAAACATACAGGCTACAGGCTACCATCAAATCTGCACCTTTCTCCTCACTCTTTTGTCTCTCTTCGTGTTGACTGTCTTTATTCAAACATACAGGCTACAGGCTACCATCAAATCTGCACCTTTCTCCTCACTCTTCTGTCTCTCTTCGTGTTGACTGTCTTCATTCAAACATACAGGCTACCATCAAATCTGCACAGCCAAGCAGTCAATAAACCAACTAGCTTAGCAAGCAACCAACTAACCACTTACACACACTAAAATAAAAAGAGAAATAAATAGGAAAAAGAGTACAGAAAGAAAAGATGTTAAGAAAAGAACTAGTGCGTGCAAACTAATCCCAGACCCAATGATGCAAACTAATCCCAGACCCAATGATGCAAACTGATCCCAGACCCAATGATGCACACTAATCCCAGACCCAATGATGCAAACTAATCCCAGACCCAATGATGCAAACTAATCCCAGACCCAATGATGCAAACTGATCCCAGACCCAATGATGCAAACTAATCCCAGACCCAATGATGCAAACTAATCCCAGACCCAATGATGCAAACTAATCCCAGACCCAATGATGCAAACTGATCCCAGACCCAATGATGCAAACTAATCCCAGACCCAATGATGCAAACTAATCCCAGACCCAATGATGCAAACTGATCCCAGACCCAATGATGCAAACTGATCCCAGACCCAATGATGCAAACTAATCCCAGACCCAATGATGCAAACTAATCCCAGACCCAATGATGCAAACTGATCCCAGACCCAATGATGCAAACTAATCCCAGATCCAATGATGCAAACTGATCCCAGACCCAATGATGCAAACTGATCCCAGACCCAATGATGCAAACTGATCCCAGACCCAATGATGCAAACTAATCCCAGACCCAATGATGCAAACTAATCCCAGACCCAATGATGCAAACTAATCCCAGACCCAATGATGCACACTAATCCCAGACCCAATGATGCAAACTAATCCCAGACCCAATGATGCAAACTAATCCCAGACCCAATGATGCAAACTAATCCCAGACCCAATGATGCAAACTAATCCCAGACCCAATGATGCAAACTAATCCCAGACCCAATGATGCAAACTAATCCCAGACCCAATGATGCAAACTAATGTTTAGTGTTAAATAATGAAGAGGCATTCAAAAGTACAGCGGTACCCGCAATGTGAGGCACCTCTGATGAGAGAACACCTGCCATGAAAGGACACCCTTTGTTGTTCTTTAATGCCTGTCATTCTGACCAAAGTATACCTGTCATGACAGGCCACCTGCAATGTAGGGACACTGTGGGCTGGTCCCCAGGGTGTCCTTTCATCGCAGGTACCACTGTAGAAGGAAAGTGACAGGAAGATGTTGAAAAACAAGATGTAATGTAGAGAGAGAAAAAAGAACAAGACGTGGGGCAAATGTCTGCACGGGATAAAGTAATGTAGAGAGAAAAAAAAGAACAAGACGTGGGCAAATGTCTGCACGGGATAAAAGAGACACTGACGTTGTTGCAACGCACTGTTGCAGCTTCATGGCGGACACGCGGCGGATGAACGTGGCGCTGACCCGAGCCAAGTACGCGCTCTACATCATCGCTCACCTCCAGTCACTGCGGGTAAGTAGCAGTTCACTCTATGCTGTCTTCCCACGCTCCATGTTCTCAATAATTTAAAGTAGAGCATATACATGTTGCAGTACGTGTGAAAGGGGCATGTCATGGTAACCTTCCGGTCACTGCGAATGGCAATAAAGCATGCATGTATACACACAGACACATGCTTCTATATGCTCACTCACAAGCATTCAGACTCACAAATGCACAATTCATGGCAGAAAACTTTAGAGAAAAAAATCTCATGTTATACATTATACATGTACGTTATTTATACTGTTGACCAAATATGACATTGTACACAGATGGAGACAGTCATTGTTCCTCCGAGACCGTGCTAGCAATGACAGGCAAGATCTGTGCCAAATATCATATTTTGACGTCGAATGGCTGAAAGAAGAGAAATTCAATGTTCAATCCATACGTTGTGTGTTGTCAGACGGACAGAGACTGGAAGGCGCTGGTGATGGACGCACAGGATCGTGGCCAGCGACCCGTCATCCAGCGAGTGCACAACCTGACAGAGTTCCCTGACCTGGTGCGACACTGCTGCTTCAAGCACAAGTACAGACCCTGACAGAGTTCCCTGACCTGGTGCGACAGTGCTGCTTCAAGAACAAGTACAGACCTGACAGAGTTCCCTGACCTGGTGCGACAGTGCTCCTTCAAGCACAAGTACAGACCCTGACAGAGTTCCCTGACCTGGTGCGACACTGCTGCTTCGAGCACAAGTACAGACCCTGACAGAGTTCTCTGACCTGGTGCGACACTGCTGCTTCAAGCACAAGTACAGACCCTGACAGAGTTCTCTGACCTGGTGCGACACTGCTGCTTCAAGCACAAGTACAGACCCTGACAGAGTTCACTGACCTGGTGCGACACTGCTGCTTCAAGCACAAGTACAGACCCTGACAGAGTTCCCTGACCTGGTGCAACACTGCTGCTTCAAGCACAAGTACAGACCCTGACAGAGTTCTCTGACCTGGTGCGACACTGCTGCTTCAAGCACAAGTACAGACCCTGACAGAGTTCTCTGACCTGGTGCGACACTGCTGCTTCAAGCACAAGTACAGACCCTGACAGAGTTCACTGACCTGGTGCGACACTGCTGCTTCAAGCACAAGTACAGACCCTGACAGAGTTCCCTGACCTGGTGCGACACTGCTGCTTCAAGCACAAGTACAGACCCTGACAGAGTTCCCTGACCTGGTGCGACACTGCTGCTTCAAGCACAAGTACAGACCCTGACAGAGTTCCCTGACCTGGGGCAACACTGCTCCTTCAAGCACAAGTACAGACCCTGACAGAGTTCCCTGACCTGGTGCAACACTGCTCCTTCAAGCACAAGTACAGACCCAGCCTAGACAGTGGTGACAAGCCCTCATAGCAGTGTCACTGTCTGCAGTGTTGTTACACTGCTGCTTCAAGTTACCCAGCCTGGCTTCACACAACTGTCCCAATGACAGTGGATCACAGAGATGGGAACATCATGTTTGCACCAACACATCAGCCAAAGGTTTACCTACTGCTTAACCGTGACCAGGTAGAAAGAAAGGTATCAGCCACAGTATATAGTGTGACCACAAGTTGACCATGACCAGGTAGAAAGGTATCAGCCACAGTATATAGTGTGACCACAAGTTGACCATGACCAGGTAGAAAGGAAGCCGCCACAGTACATTCTGTGTTGGTCACAAGGTTGGAAGTGTGCCGGACTGATGTGACACAGATCACACTTAGGAACGCTTTGCTAACCAAGCTTGAATGGATGTTGAACAGGGGAAGTAAGTGGGGTAAGTCTTCTTCTTCTTCTTGTTCGCTTCTTCTTCTTCTTCTTCGCTTCATGACAGACACAGAGTAAGTCTGTGGTGCATTCTCCATGATGTGTTATGTACAGTTATCTTCTCCTCTAGAGACACAAGAACGGTTGGTATTAGTGCTAAAAAATTCTCAAATAGTTGTGCGCACCTGTGTGTGTGTGTGTGTGTGCATGCGAATTGAACATGTATACTCCGTGTATTTAGAAATTGACATTGTACATGTTGTAAGAAAGTTGAAACACAAGCCACATTACTGCTGGTATTAAGTTTTGTCTGGTGAAGGAGTTTGGACAAGGGGCACAGAAACAAGCAGCGCAGTGCCGTGCATAAAGAATTGATTTCATCTTGTGTGAAATGGTTGGTGTGTTTGCGACAAGATCTGTTCCTGTATTGATTGTGTGTGAAATGATTCGTGCTGCTTTTTACTTTTCTTATGTGATTTTATTAGTGCCAGTCAGATCTATAGCTTTTATTTATTGCCACTGCCATTACTGCCAAACCATTTGCTTTAGTGTGCGTGCATGCGTGCATGTGTGTGTTCTGTACAGACAAAAATTGTGCTGGTTATGCAGTGCACATCACAACCCTCTATGTTGAATGTTTATGATAACTGGGTGGCCGAGTGGTAACGCACTTGCGCTCGGAAGCGAGAGGTTGCGAGTTCGACCCTGGGTCAGGGCGTTTGCAATTTTCTCCCCCCTTTCCTAAGGGTTCAAGTGCTAGTCTTTCGGATGAGACGAAAAACCGAGGTCCCTTCGTGTACACTACATTGGGGTGTGCACGTTAAAGATCCCACGATTGACAAAAGGGTCTTTCCTGGCAAAATTGTATAGGCATAGATAAAAATGTCCACCAAAATACCCGTGTGACTTGGAATAATAGGCCGTGAAAAGTAGGATATGCGCCGAAATGGCTGCGATCTGCTGGCCGATGTGAATGCGTGATGTATTGTGTAAAAAAAAAATTCCATCTCACACGGCATAAATAAATCCCTGCGCCTTGAATATGTGCGCGATATAAATTGCATAAAATAAAAATAAAAAAAATAAAAAAATCCCTGCGCTTGGAACTGTACCCACGGAATATGTGCGATATAAGCCTCATATTGATTGATTGATTGATAATTATCACATGTTGGACTTGCGTATAGAATTCATGATGTCATGTTTTTTGTATAACAAAATGCCTTTAAGGCACACAAAAAAAAAAGGTCTGTTTACGGTATCCCGACCGACCCTATTTTTTCGCGCGACCCTAGACTTTTTTTTGGCATTTGGGGAAAAAAAAAAAAGTCTTTGTTTTTTGGCAAAATAACTTAAAAATATGTTTTTTGGGAAAAAAATAAAAAAATAAATCCCGACCTACCGACCCTATTTTTTGGGCCTATGTTACCGTAAACAGACTTTTTTTGTGTTGGCCTAAAGAGAAAAAAATATTGCTTGTTACTTCCATGCATAATTGTTGTACATGTATTGCCGAAAGCACACCAACCAGTAACACACCGTATACCGTGGTTGCACTAGGCAAATCTGTCCGAAGCGGTTGCACCCTTATTTTTCTGTTCGAAGGGAGACACGCGACGTAAGTTTCTGCACAAAATCACCTGTAATTCCTCACAAATGACATATCACAAAACTACCGTTTGTACTTTGGCCTAAGGTGTCATCATAGCATCATATCATCGATTTGTTTCATTGCTTCAATGTGTTTGTGAACGTTGGCCTTCAAGTATTTACACATTTCAAGCGCATTATGTGCACATTTTGACTTTCCGCAGTTACTAGGGAAATTCAAGCACATGAGAAAGGCTACACGCGAGTGCAATGTGATCTATGGTCATTTCTTGACATCTGGGTCAGATGACATAGTGGTGCAGGAGCGTCATATTTCATGAATCTGTGAAGACATTCAAAGATTTGTCGGTTGCTCTTTCCCCTTGTATCGATCTTTTTAAGTCACGGTATTTGCTCTTGTCTGGAACTTTGGCTCTGGAATTCACTATCAAACGCTCTCAGACATTTCATCAGTGTAACGACTTTTGAAGACACACTTTCTTTATTTATTCATTTACTTCTCACTTGGCGTGAGCCTGATGATATTTATGATAATACAGTTTTTATTACATTTAGTCAAGTTTTGACTAACTGTTTTAACATAGACGGGGAATCGAGACGAGGGTGGTGTGTGTGTGTGTGTGTGTGTTAAGCGATTCAGAAGAAAACTACTGGACCGATCTTCATGAAACTTTACATGCGAGTTCCTGAGAATGATATCCCAAACGTGTTTTTTTCTCTTTTTTTATTTTTTATAAATGTCTTTGATGACGTCATATCCGCCTTTTTGTGAAAGTTGAGGCGGCACTGTCACACCCTAATTTTTCGATCAAATGGATTGAAACTTTGGTCAACCAATCTTCCACTGATGGGATTGCATTTCAGCTTATTAATGAGTTTGGTCATTAAGCATCTGAAAATTCTAATTGACATGAACATTTCAGTAATCGATTCAAAACTTATTTCATTTTTATTCTTAATCATTTCCTGATTCCAAAAGCATATAGATCTGCTATGTTTGGATTAAAAAAACAAACTCTGACAGTTAAAAAGAATAGAGAAAAGCGCGCTTTGCTGTGAAGCGCTATACGCTGATGCGCCGCTATACTGCCAGACTTGTCACTTTCAGTGCGTGGCGTGAACGTTTTACCGCGGCCGCGGAGTATGTAATCGTAACGCTTTTGTGCATTGTCTTAGTGACAAATGCGGTGCGTTCAATTTCAGTCACTGAGAGTTCGACAGATTGACTAAATGTAGTAATTTCGATTCACGCGACTAATTGTTTTATCTTACAAAACTGTCATTAGTTAAATGTCGATTTTAATTGTTTTCATGTCATGTCTCATGTGAGTTCGTTAATCAATGATCCGGCCTTGCTACTTTTCTTTAAATTTATCCCTTAATTCACCGTGTATTTTTTGTGTCAGTCACCGTATGTGTGCTTTATCAAAGGTACCCGAGTCCCCCCCCCCCCCCCACCCCCCAACATTCAATAAAACAAATCACTCAGTTTGGAACAGAAAAAGCCCCGCCGCATTCCCTCCCATCCGCACCCCCCCCCCCCCCCCCCCCCCCGTTCTTTTCCTCATCAGTTACTGACGAAAGCCATGCAACCCCACCCTCACCCCACCTCCCCACAAACGCAATGGGTGTTGCGCAAGTCAAGGCGCTGTGTGTTGTGTGTGTATGTATTGTGCGCGCGCACGTGTGTGTGTAAGATGTTGAATTTAACATTTTTCCGCGAGAAGTTGGCAACGACGAAAGAGACAACTTGTTTTGCGAGACTGAAAGGTGCACAAACCGCCCGTAACTTCCAATATCACTTTGACCATGCAAGATGGTGGAAGAGATATATACTATGTATATATATATATTATACAAGTTATCAGTTCACAATGATTGTTGAAAAGTGTCATGACTTCAGTTATAACGCAAAACAAAACACAAAATATTTTCAGAAGCTATGTTTGGGATGCACTTATGGAAATTGCAACTTCTTAGAGTCCTAAATTAATGATCCTCCTCCCAGGATTATTTTTTTAGTTTAATTTTTTTTTCAATTTGTTTTGAAAGGCCCATTTAAAAAAAACCTGTTTAGTGGAGAATGTAACACACACACTCACACACGCAAACGCGCATGCACACACACCAGACATGTATGAACACAGAGGAAAGCAAACAAGAACACTGAAGGATTTTTAGCGATTTTTGTTTATGTCATTCTCACTACACCATGCAATGCAGTTACAGCAAAGTTTTCAAACTTCATGATTATAATACAGTCCAAAACAAACAAAGAAACATACACAAAAACAAAGAAACGTACACACAAACAAAATCCAGATAGACAAATACAAACACACACACACACAACCTGAATATCATCAACAACTTGATTGTCAATGGCAGTTCCTTGGAAGGTGAGAGAAATGATGTTTGTTTGTTTGTGTGTGTGTAAACATTGAAGAACGTAATAGCGCGTGTGTGTGCGTGCGTGTGTGTGTGTGTGTGTGTGTGTGTGAACAATGAAGAAGGTAATAGCTGAAAGAAAGGTCTAGGGAGAGCAATGGTTCATTGTGGGTAGAGCATCAAACATAATAACAGTATTTGCTGACCCAAGAAAAGAACAGATCTGCAACCCAATTCCACCACCCATGAAGGTGAAACTGGCAAACAAAAACAGCAAAAATATAATTATGCTGAAGTTAAAGGTTTTTGAAACAAAAGTGTTTTTTGAGAAACAAAACAAATACCTCATATTTTGCTAAAAAATACAAAAACAACACTCCCTTGCACACACCCACTTATTCTTGAAAGATTGTTTTGGAAAACAGTCACACTTAGGTCACAAAAAAGAGCCATCTATCCTAATAAATTTCAAATGCACAACTCGCATAATAGTTTCTTGTTATATTAGCAAGGGTTCGGAAGAAATCTAGATACAGATTTAGCAACAAATCACTGATAGTGTTAACCTGACCATGAAAGAAACAATGCAGATGTCGGCACACATAACCCATTGCTGGTCGGGTGATGTGAAACAATACAGATGTCGGCACACATAACCCATTGCTGGTCGGGTGATGTGAAACAATACAGATGTCGGCACACATAACCCATTGGTTGTCGGGTGATGAGTGAAACAAGGCAGATGTCGGCACACATAACTCATTGATTGTCGAGTGAGGAGTGAAACAATACAGATGTCGGCACACATAACCCATTGATTGTCGGGTGATGAGTGAAACAATACAGATGTCGGCACACATAACCCATTGATTGTCGGGTGATGAGTGAATTACAACTTTCTTAAAGGTGCACTCCAGCTGTCTCCTTCCCGACGAAGTGATCACCTTCACCCACCAACACACAATCATTATGTCGAGGATTGTTCAAGTCATAAGAGCACCTTTCTTCTTCTTCTTTATTCATGGGCTGAAATTCCCACATTCACTCATGTTTTTGCCACGAGTGGATTTTTACGTGCATGACCGTTTTTACCCCGCCATTCAGGCAGCCATACGCTGATTCCGGGTGAAGCCTGCTGGGTATTTTCGTGTTTCTATAACCCACCGAACTCTGACATGGATTACAGGATCTTTTCCGTGCGCACATGGTCTTGTGCTTGCGTGTACACACGAAGGGGGATAAGGCACTAGCAGGTCTGCATATAAGTTGACCTGAGAGATCGGAAAAATCTCCACCCTTAAACCATCAGGCGACCGCAGCCGGGATTTAAACTCACGACCTTCCGATGTCTTATCCCCTAGGCCACTGTGCCCGTCGAGCACCTTTCAATTTTAACACATGGCAAACGCCAATAGCCTGGCTGCTTGCTATGCATTAGGACATTAATTGTTGTTATTAATTGTATCCGTGACACCACTGTCCACCTGCTAAATTTGATTCCGCAAAAACAAAAAAAACACATTCACAAACTGCACAGAGCACAACTGCCAAAAAATGGTATCTTTCAAGGCTGTGATTTCTGTGACACTGAAGTAGCTTGAATAGCTTCAATAAATCAGAACACTTTGGCGAGAAGTTCTGGGCACAACGATTCATAACTTCCCTGTGTTGATCCATTTGTATATTTTGACTCCAGGTCCAACTGACCGCTTGTCTGGGAACAACACTGCAACAAGAAGAGCAAACGCTCGATCGAGTCACTTTCGCAGTTCTGAATATTATATGAGGCATCAGATGGACAGGAAGAAATTGCTATTCACAACACAATGAGTCACGTTCACATAAAATTTGAGCCCGGTCACTTTTATAGTTTCCGAGAAAAGCCCAACGTTAAGTTGTGTGTTGCCGAACAGAAAAGGCTAGTAATCTCCCTTGTTTTTCTGATAACGTTCGTAAAAGGCTACAGATGTAAATACTTTGATGTAAAGAATAATCCTACAAAGTTTCAATCACATCCGATGAACTTTGTCAAAGATATAAAATGTCTAATTTTTCCTTTGACGCTGACCTGTGACCTTGAAAAAGGTCAAAGGTCAACGAAACCATCGTTAAAGTGTAGAGGTCATTGGAGGTCACGACTAAACAAAATATGAGCCCGATCGCTTTGATAGTTTCCGAGAAAAGTCCAACGTTAAGGTGGTGTCTACGGACGGCCGGACGGCCGGACAGACTAACACTGACCGATTACATAGAGTCACTTTTTGTCAAGTGACTCAAAAACATCACAAATCATGCCTTCCATGTCTGACTCTTAGTATTGTGTGTGTGGCAAGGACTGCAAATATTACTCCCTGAAGCAAAGACTCTGCCACAGTTAAAGGCTCCCCTGTCAATAATGACCATCCACAAGGCTCTGCCATTGGTAGTTAGTTAGTTAGTTCATTGTTGCTTTTTGGGTCCAGCGGACCATATAGGCCAAATCAGGACCCCACAAGTTTAACATTACACATATTTAAATTAAACCAATTTTACTGAACAAAATTAGAGCCATTGGTAGTCAGTCCATATGCTGTCTATAATGACCATCCCAGGGGGCTGACCACAAGTGACTGTTATAGACAGGTGGTTGCTGGGGAAAGATGAATTATCACAAATCATGCCTTCCCTGTCTGACTGTCGGTATTGTGTCTGCAGCTATGAAGGTGAAGATTACCCTTAAGGCAAAGGTTCTGCCACTGTATCACAAATCATGCCTTCCCTGTCTGACTGTTGGTATTGTGTCTGCGGCGATGACTGAGAAGATTGCCCTTTAAAGCAAAGGATCTGCCACAGGTCTGACACTGGTATGGTTTCTCTCCAGTGTGCACTTTGGTATGTCTAGCAAGAGACGTACCGTTATTGTAACGGGCTGGACATAGCTTGCACTGGTACGGTTTCTCACCTGAAACAGTGAAAGAATAAAGTACATATATATATATATATTTATGACCTCCTTTGCTCATGACATAATTCGTCCGCATTCTGGCGTCAATCTAATATATTTAGCCTATAGTATCTATATCACTCTCTAAACAGAAGTGAACATTATTTGAACACATTCCTGTAACAAGTTTTGAATACTGTGTGATATTGTACATAGCTTTACTGGCAACATTAGCACATTCCAAGGGATGCATGCTGGGAATTTTCCTGTTTCTAAAACTCACCCAACTCTGACATGGATTACAGGATAATTTTTGTGCATACCTGGTCTTGTGCTTGCTTTTACACACAAAGAGGAATAAGGCACTAGCAGGCCTGCACATAAGTTGAACTGGGAGATCAGTAAAATCTCCACGCTTATCCCACTAGGTACCGGCACGGTTGGCCTAGTGGTAAGGCGTCTGCCCCGTGATCGGGAGGTCGTGGGTTCGAACCCCGGCCGGGTCATACCTAAGACTTTAAAATTGGCAATCTAGTGGCTGCTCCGCCTGGCGTCTGGCATTATGGGGTTAGTGCTAGGACTGGTTGGTCCGGTGTCAGAATAATGTGACTGGGTGAGACATGAAGCCTGTGCTGCGACTTCTGTCTTGTGTGTGGCGCACGTTAAATGTCAAAGCAGCACCGCCCTGATATGGCCCTTAATTCGTGGTCGGCTGGGCGTTTAAGCAAACAAACAAACAAACATAAAAATCCCACTAGGTGCGACTGGAATTCAAACCCCCCAACCTTCCACTTGGAAGGCCCACACCCTCACCACTGAAATTTTAACTTCGTGTTCGTCTACTAGGGTCTTTTGGAAGAGTCTGCACAAAGATGATTGGCAAATCAATCTTTCGCCAAATCCAGGGTCGAAATCCCCACTACAGGTAATAAACTAATATATATATTGACATACTGGTTTTAAAGGAAGCACGCTGCACACTCAATTATCTATATCTATGTACGACTTGTGTGTGTCCGTGTGTCAGTTCCCGATGCACGGCCAAAGTTCTCGATGGATCTGCTTCAAATTTGGTGGTCATATTCAGGTACACCCTGTACACAATCTGGTCGATGAAAATTTTCAACACGTGCTCTCAGCGCGCAGCGCTGAACTGATTTTGGTTTTTCTGTTCATCTTCCCAGATCCATTCCCAGTAACTTTTCCTTATCTTCTCCACTGTTTTGCGTTTATCTCCCTTCCTTCGTGTGGCGTCAATCCATATTCCCGTTACTATTTTTAGAAGGTCACTGTCCACAACGCTCAATCCATATTCCCGTTACTATTTCTAGAAGTTTTCCTTCGTGTGGCGTCAATCGCGTACGGTGTGCCACTCACCCGGCAAAGCCGGCGTACGGTGCGCCACTCACCCGGCAAAGCCGGGTATTCGGCTCTACTTCTTCCCGGTGAAGCCGGCTACCCGGCGAAGCGGGTATTTATCTAGTAATTTATATATGGGTCATTCTCAGAAATGGTGGTCCAAAGTGTTACATACTGTCATACAAAGTAAAAAATAAAGTGTGAAGAAATACAAAATAATTGTTTTTACTATGAAGTCTATTGTTTGCTATACATAATAATGCAAAAATTAGACAAAAAGAGTAATTGGTTGCTGAATAAGAGACGTTTTAAAGTGTTGTATTTACGTGATGAATGTTGTAACATGGAAACCAAATTCCAACTTTAAACCACCTAAGCCTTCAATCCTTTGTGCATTTTTTATCAGTTCTGCAGTATTTTTGTGCTCTACCCAACACATTCTAGTTATGAAAGGTAAGGACTTCAACTAATATTGGTAAAAAAATGACATTTGGAACTGACTAAGGTGAATGTCGCAACACAGAAACGAAATGCTTGAACCACTTTCGGTTCCTGTGCGACAGACATGAATCTGCACTGTTTGGCCTTTCCTGCCGGCAAAACCCGTCTGACCCAAAATAACTACACAAAACACAATTCGTCAGAGTTTGCTGTATTTGTTGAAAGTTCCTGTTGCGTTCAGATTACCCATTTTAAGTACTTGATGAATGTCGAACATCGACAATCAGAGGTTACGAAAACTTCTTGGCTGCTTTGTTCCGCTAAACTTCGCGCTTTGAGAGACTGTTTGCACTCGATATCCTTCCGACACTACATTGTCGCCATCCGCGGTGTGTAAGTTTGTGACAAAGCTTTGCAGGCTCGACAATTAAGTAAAAACTATCTTCAGTCGTAACGTAGGTCGGGAAACGACGCCATGAGTTTCAGCAAATGATATGATTCTGGTGTTTTCTGTGAATATTTGGCTGTGATTCAAAGGACTATTTTCTTGTTCGAACTTCCTGTGCGCCAAAGAGCTAAAAATAGCCGTGATGTGGCAAAGTCATGGAGCACATTGCTGTCCGCGCGTCAAGTTTGGATACGATGCATTACGACATTCAGAATTTTTTGTTCGAAGCCCGTAACTTCAAATTCAGCGTGAGTTTTTGCAAAGATGTGTTGCTACGTCCAAGACTGAACTCCTGACTGTCGATAGCAGTAATTTGTTGGTGTTTGCATGTTTGCATTTAGCCATGAAACTGAACATATTGTTGATCACGAAAGTCGTGTAACGCTTCGGCGATCCGGAAACGGCCGAACTTCGCAATTGAAAAGCACACAAAAACAACACCAATGTATAGAAACCATTTTTATTGACATACAACAATGCTTTAATGTCTCAGGAATAGATTGAGATGAAAAAAGTCGTGGTAGAAATAATTTTAATTTACTTTTTCATGATTTCAAATGTGTCACCCCTACTCACTCTCACTGGACCACCATTTCTGAGAATGACCCATATATCCTCAAGCATGATCAAAAGGCGACAGAACAAAAAGGCACAAGCTCTCACCAGTGTGGACTCTCATGTGTAGTTTTAGGTGTGACGGCTGGAAGAAACGTTTGGCACACATCTCGCAGACATATCTCCGTCCTGAGTGAGTACGCGTATGCCTTCCCAAGCTGGTTAGCGACTTGTAAGACTTGTCGCACTGCTTGCATGCGTAAGGTTTGAGCGTACTGTGAGTCAGCAAATGGTCTTTGAAATTCATACCACGGGAAGTAGCGTAGCCACAGACGTTGCACAGGTGGTGTTTTTCTCCTGTATGAACAGCGAAGTGTTCTCTGTAGTTCTTCATGGACGCCAGAGTAGCGGCACAGACGGTGCAGGTGAAGGGGGGTTGTTCATCTACGGTACAAACATGATCAGACACAGAAAAGGCCACGGGAAGTTTCTTCTTGCAGACAGGGCACTGCGCAGTGGGGAAGGGGTGAGAGCGAAGGTGACACATCATCAGCCTGAAGGATTTGAAAGGCGAGTCACAGAGGAAGCACTTGAACATAAGTGGTACAGTTTCCTCCCTCCTCTGTTCGTCGTGTTTGTCTTCTCCTCGAGGCGTGACTTTACGTACACTCTTGGGCTGGTTGGACAATGTTGAACGCAGGGGAAATGTGCTATGGTCATCCATGCACTTCATGCCCGTCATGTGTTTGTCTGTTTGCTGAAATGTGTCTTTCCTTCCGCTCTCACTGACACTGACTGAAGTCTCAGAGCGGCCTGAAAAAGCCGAAGACACAGGAGCTTCACTTTGAACATTGGTGTATTCCACTCCCCTTGACACAACACTGGCTGCACAAAATGGCCCTGGAACATTGTGGGTGAGTTGTGTGGGAAATGGAGCTGGGGCATGGATGTTGTGCTTTGTTCCACACAGCACTTTCTCCCTCACATCAGTCCTCCCCTCTTCAACACATTGCAGCTTTGTCACGTCAACAGCAGCATCTGTCACAGGTCTGACAGGTGAGTCCTGCCTGGAAGCCACTGGCACCTGATCACTGACTGCAAGTGACGATAGCTGTTGTCTGGTGATTGTGGACAAGAATAGCTGTTCACTGGATATTGCGGGCGAGGATAGCTGCTGATTGTTAATTGCGGGCACAGAGAGCTGTTCACTAGTATCAAACCAAGGCCTCTCTGTCTTCACACTGGACACAGGTAGCTGTCTACTAGAACTCACTGGACCAGAACTTCCAGATTCAAGGTCACTGGATTGTAGCGCAGCTTCTAATCTCAAACAAGCAGCACCAAGTTTGAAGAATAACGGAGAACCAGACGGAAGCTCTGAGCGGGGAGATCCATTCGCTGTTGAAACAGATGCAGGAAACATGAACCCATTGGCTGTGGAAACGGGTGCAACTTGCGGTCTGCTGCCATCTTCTGTCCAACCCAGTCCCAATGTTTTCTGGTGCCTGTAATCAACAGTTGGTTGGCACCTTCCCAGCTGGCTCAAGTCGGCGGCCTCAGCACGCCCAGTTCTAGGTGATAGGTTGCTGGTACAAGGAAGCCTGTCACTTTCTCTATCACTCATGTCAAGCTCCACACCTCCAGTGTCACACACTTCATCGCAGTCATCGCACGTTGTGTCCGATCTTTCACAGTGTTCATCCACTTCAACACTTTCCATCTCAGGCAGTTCGTTGCTTTCATCAGCAACTGTTGCATGATTTTCGTTGCTGTCACGACACGCTGCTTCACACATCTCTTTAACTGTGACGGATGAAAGAGAGGTTGAAAGCAGTGAAGTCACGCGCTGATTTGAACGATGGGTTGGCAGGCGGGAGGAGGATGGCTGTTGGGGGGATCCCTGTTGAGAATGTTCGTCTTTAGCAGCAATGTGGAAGCATTTGGAACAGTAGACTAAGAGGCTCAGTGGGAAGTCACAAGCAGCACAAACATCACTTCTCAGTGATTTTTCATAACTGCAAAAAGATAAATTAACCATTAAATGCGCACAAATAATGTAGACACACAGACACAAGTCGTTGAAATATTAGCCTGTAATATCACATGTCGTTGAAATATTAGCCTGTGATGTCATATGTTGTTGAAATATTAGCCTGTAATGTCACATGTTGTTGAACTATTACTTGTAAAGTCACATGTCGTTGAAATATTAGCCTGTAGTGTCACATGTCGTTGAACTATTAGCCCGTAATTTGTTTTTGTTTGTTTGTTTGCTTAACGCCCAGCCGATTAGCCCGAAATGTCACATGTCGTCGAACTATTAGCCTGTAATGTCACATGTCGTTGAACTATTATTAGCCTGTAATGTCGTTGAAATGAAAGCCTGTAGTGTCACATTTCTGGCTAACCCAAATACTGACTTTGCATGTAGTCATTGATCCAAACGACAAAAATGAACTAACCATTTGAGGAGACAAGTTGCAAGCTGAGCGTTGTTCCAGTCGTGGTTCTCTCTGATGATCTGCCACGTGTGGAATGTGTCGCTGGAGGCGCAGAAAGAGATGCACGTGTCGGACTCTCTGTGCACGCTGTCAGCCTCCTCTGGTTCCTCCTGTCTCCTCCTCCCTGTCTGGCTCATACACTGCACAGTGAAAGGTGACACATGTTGGAAGGTCAGTAACCAAGATACAGTGGAATCCCCCTTCTAAGACTCTCCAATCTAAGACTCCCTCCCAATATGTGACCCTCCACCACGGAATGAGTCGCATGTCTCCTTTGCATGATTTTCATATTTTTACATTTTTCTAAAGAGTTTTTTATGCTCTATCCAGTGGTGATAACCGTTTTAGAAAGAGCAAAAACTGTTTGAGTTATAAGCCTGTGACTAAGGTGACCCTCACACTGTTACCGGACTTATATTAAGCCTAGCGCAGAACCGCGTGAGGTGACATGCGACTCATTTCGTGGTGGAGGATCACATATACAGTGGAATCCCCCTTCTAAGACCCTTCAATCTAAGACTCCCTCCCTTACATACCCTGTTTTCTACGATTTTTCATTCCTGACGTCTGTAGGTTTCCTCAAATTTTATCCGCAAGGATAACTTTTTCAAAAAAATATCGACCAGTACGTCTGACTGGAAGCTGAATTTATTTGCAGTATTTTCCAGATTTAATCATTTATATTTTAAATACATGTTTATCTCTTTTTTAAGAGCCTATTTTCTCAAATTTTAGAGGTCCTAAAAGATGGGTTGTAATGTAGTCCTTAAACCAATTTCGTTTGTACGGGGCCAACATGCTGGAGTCGTCCCAATTTTTCTAAAGGGGGGGGGGGGGGGGGGGGGGGGAACCATTTCAGTATCGCTGACATCCAGAAATTACAAAAAGAGAACAAAAATAGCGATTTAAGTGCTATGAAGGATTATAAAAACAAAATAAAACAAAGTGGAAAAACCAGTAATTCCCCTTTCAAGCCAATCAAGGCCCCATGATTTAAGACATAGCTCTTCCCTTTGCAGACCCTGTTTTTATCACATGGTCTGGTCATAACTCTTCTTACATTTCAAATGAGACACGATTGCTTCATTAACACAGGGTTTCATTTACTAGTGCGCCCTGCGCCATTGGCGCATTAAATCTGAAAATGTCCCATCAATATTCCCTTCAGTGCGTCTAAGGGCGCATTGAGATTACGTACCACTGAGCCACCAAATGTACACTTTACATCGGATTACACACACACACACACAGATAACACGATATAGCGGCTAATTCTCAGATGGCACCATTTTGCATCTTTGGTCAAAAACACGTACAGGCCTCGTTTGTGCGCCTTGCCTTCGACTGTCCCATCGGAAATTGGTTGAGGGGGACAAATGTCCCATTGCCTTTTTCTCCCAGGCTAAACCCTGTTGACCAAACTCTTCTTACATCCCACATTTCCAATAAGCCGAGTTCGATTATGCCTCTCACCTGCACATTATCCTGTGTTGGCAGCAGGCACATTTCTATTTCCCTAACGAGTTTGGCACAGAACGCTATTTTGTCAGCGTAACTAAAACAGAACGGCAGGATAGCACGAAGAGCAATCAGGTGTTTGCCTTGGCTGTTTGTGCACACAGAGTTCTTGGTATGTTTCAAAGTGGCCAACATGTTGTCTTTTCGCACAGGAAAAGGAGCAGGACTGTTGTCACAGAGTGTCTGATAGAAGTCTTTGAAAGATACCCAGGCGTTGTCGTCTCTCCTGACGATGTACAGGTGACGCAGGGAGGGGATGTTTCTCAGAGACTCCATCAGGGCTGGTAGGGCTGCAGCCAGTGCAGGGCAACTGGACAAAAAGAGTCGTTCACCATTCAGTGTATTGAAAGTTTAGTTGGTATGACTCGTAATGTTTTGTGTGTGTGTGTGTGTGTGTGTGTGTTTGCGTGTGCGTCTTTGTGTGTCTTTGTTTGTGTGTGCATCTGTGTGTGTGTGTGTGTGTGTGTGTGTAAGTTTAACGATTCCGCATGGAAAGAGGCTGCCGGGATAACAAAAAGTATGCAGCATCCAATGACGGAAAACTGCAGCCTGAGAATAACACTGTATTGCCAAAATCAGATTTCCACAAGACTGATCTTTAATCAGATTTCCACAAGACTGATCTTTGTTCAAAAGTAAATTCATTCACAGTCATAGTACACAAACTTTACAGTCCAACAGACATACCTTCAGTGAACAGCACTCTTATCACCATAAGCTTTCAGTGCAACTTTTTGATGAAGAATCTCCACAAGAGTGCCTTTAGAAACATTCCAATGCCTTCTGGCACTTGGGCTAGCCTAAACAAGCCCCTGCCCCTATAATAGAGCACTGCTGCCATGGAAACCAGAGATTTTGGTCTCTATCTTTGTGATGGACACTGGTCATGCAATGGGTCAATCTCCAGAACTGGGTAGCAGGGGAATTTATGTTTTATGTATGATCTATGAATATATATTCCACGGATGCATTTTTTTCTAACAATATACTACAGGATAGAAGTTGATTTTATCACACAAAAAAGCTGTTTCTTAGTGTTTTCCTGGACTGCTGAGACAGAAGATAAGGAATACTTGCAGTTGCATAGATTACAGCTGCTGATGTCGCTGTTACCCCCCCCCCCCCCTACACACACACTCTGTACCTCCCCCCAGGGCTCCCCCCTACTGGCACTCGCTCTCCCCCCCCCCCTCCAACAGTTCAGCGACAACCTCCCCACACCCTCGGCATCCTGACTGGAGTAAGACACAGGACAAATAAAACAAGAAAAATGTTCATTCAAAATGAACAGCGTCGATGCAATGTCCACCAAAGATTTATTTTTGGAAGTGTTAAAGGTTAGGGTCAAAAGTTAATGAATTGCATGTTGTGCTGGATATATAAATTGTTTATTTCAGTCAATGCTTGCTATGAATTGATCAAACAGCCACAAGAAAAAAACACTTTATAATTAAAAAATAGAGCTTGTTTGAAACAGGTAGAAAGGATGAGTTGATATTGCAATATCTGTACGTGGGAATGTGGTGAAAAAGAGTGCTAAAAGTAGTAAGTCAGTCTGAGATCCATTTCAAATATTTATTGCAGAAAAACAAAATACAAATTTAAAAAAAAAACACAGAACCATTACCAGGTGTCATAGGAATGTTTGAAAACAATAGTTTTAATTTTACACTGTAAATACAGGAATCAGAATTAAACACCTCAAATTGGCACATGAATAATGAATCACCTGGAATTGCAACAGGGAGATACTGAAGTAATTGGAAACAAACATCTGAAATTGACAGAGAAACAATTGAAAATATAGTACCAGTTGACATGAGCGTACAATATTTTAATGGAAGTGCATTTTTAGCACGAAGCATCCGCAGGAGGATGCACTAACAATTACATAGTGCCACAAAATTTGTACGGACATTTCACAACCGTGCATTATTAGCACAGAACACATACATGGGGGCGCACAAAACATTATTGTGACAATAATTTACACGAAACATTTCACATAAGTACATTTTTCAGCATGGTGCATCTACAGGAGGGTGCTCCAACAATGATGCATAGTGCCAACATTTTGCGCAAACTTTTCACAACAGTGCATTATTACCACAAAGCGCATACAGCGATTACATAGTGGCAAGTTGCACTAAACATTTGAACAAAATGCATTTTGTTCAAATGGTAACAGCACAGCACCAAGTTTTGCATAAGTGCACAACAGCACTGACCATTTCACAAAAGTGCATAACAGCTGTGACAATTTTACAAAAGTGCATTGACCATTTCAGGCAGATGGCTAACATGCAGATTTCGCTTTCGTCTGTCTTTCTTTGAAAAGTAGGCATGTTCAAGATCGATGAAGTCATGAGCAATTGGGTTAGATGACAGAAAAGATTCAAAAACGTCAGATTCAGTGTTTTGGCTACTGTTGAACAGGAACATTCTCTCCTGTTCAACAAAACAGTCAGACACAGATTTAAGCTGATGTGGGTTCAATTCAAAAGCAACATTGTCACAGATAGTGTTACATTTCTGTAAAGTTTCAGAAACATCTTCCATGTTTTGGTTACTGTTGAACAGAGGCATATTTTCCTGTTCAAAAAAGTCTGACACAAATTTTCGTAGTTGTGGGTTCGATCTATACCGTCATTGTCACAGATAGTGTTACATTTCTGTTTTACATTCAAACGAGTCGTAGGACCGTCATTGTCACAGATAGTGTTACATTTCTGTTTTACATTCAAACGAGTCGTAGGACCGTCATTGTCACAGATAGTGTTACATTTCTGTTTTACATTCAAACGAGTCGTAGAAGTAGTGGTACATTTGCGTTTGGTTGTTTTTTCTTTTAGATTCCTGTCACTCATACTAGCAGTATTGATTGAGGTACATAAATCTGTTGATGTACAGGGATGACTTGTTTGTAATGAATCCTTGTTTCCTCCACATTGAGTTTGCATTGCAGTTGGACAGAAATGAACAGGTGTTAATTGATAAACACATTGATAATGGCTTTTGAGAAAATCAATCAATTCTGCAAAGGAATTAAATGACATCAAAACTGCAGCGCCATTTGAAGAATGGTTACCATTTCTGTTTCTTTGATGGGAATCAAACAAATAAAAACATTGACTATCCAAGTTACCATGAATGGCAATAGTTGACTCCTGAAAAGTAGCAAGGATATAATTTGAGACGATAAACGCCTGATGCAATCCCTCCTCAAGGTCAGTCAACTCAAAACCTTCATCATTCGCAACATCAGTAGGCAACACAGCGGGATTCGTATGTCCAGAAATCATGTCGAAAAAATATTCCATTTCAAAAGCATGTCCAACCACAGTTGTTGGCAAATGTTCGTGTCCGAGGTAGCCTTCAGTGTGTGTATATGTATTCATGTGACAGATAGCGTGACCTCATTCTTCAATCCTCTCTCTCTCTTCTTTCTCATTCGAACGCACGCACGCAAGAACGTAGCCTACGCACGCATGCACGCGCACGCACACTCACACACACACTGACACACACACGTACCCGCTGACGCACAAACCACGCACACACACACTGACTGTCGGCAAGCATCTCTTTTTGTTTGCTTCACCTTTGTTTATTGTGTTTTCGATATTTGTGTTTATTTTTTGCTTGACTTATCTGTTTTATTTTAATGTTTGCTATCCACATCGTGTGATAAATGTTTCTTCTCTCCGAGTCAGTTTAGTTTCTGCACGCCGCTTTGGTACTCCTTGTTTTTCTAACTGGTGTATTGTGCGCGATTTGCGGATTTCTTTTTATTCCTTTCATATGCGGCTGTTGAAGTGTTGTGGGTGTTATTGTCTGTATATGCTATGTTGCGTCTGTGTATGCCTACAAGAATTTGCATTCGCGCTCTGCCAGTACAAGTCCAAACTTTATTGGGTGTAATGTGCCTGTGATCTGCTCGCAGTCGAGCACAAATAGTTTTCAAACATTCCTCCAGTGAGCCGCCGCGCTCTGCGACCTGAGTAAAGCGCTTCTTTGGTCTCTGGCAACCTTGAACTGCGCCGATATGCCCAAAGAAAAAAGCGACGTGCAGACAAAGTGATATCGCCCCGCTGGCTATTTTTACCGCTGGCCTTCGCTTGCCTGGAACAGCCGTGGTCCTCTCGGTTAGTCTCGGATTGACTCGGCCAGCTTTGAAATTGTTTTGGCTTGGAGAGTTTTGCTCATGGCGGTGCCCTGTGGCAAATTCAATTGCTTTGGCTTGGAGACTATTCTCCTGTGGTAAGTTTTTCCCGACCGCAGATACCAGCGTCGTCCGCGACGCTGGAACAATGCACGTGCGCTTCGCTAGTCTGTGCTGTCTCACCACACAAAGACATTCCAGCACTCACTTTACCTCCCACCGTCAATTCACAGTCCGACGTGTAGTTATGTCCCTTCAACACGAACATAAAGTTTACACAATGAAATGAAAGTCAACATGATCGCCAATCATGAAGGCTTTGCATCAGGTGCAACCCACTCCTACACGTACGGTTCTTTCACTCTCAGTCTGCAAAGTTTGGTACACTTGCCCGTGTGACGTTTTCATCTTTCGCCGTGTTGATATTTCGCTTCTCGGCCTCGTTGATCTAGTATAAACTCTACACTGAACAAAAAAACACCCTTCGATAGTACTGATGGGCGACCTTGTGTACCTTACATTCATGGGGCCAAATTTGTCCAACCAATTTTTTTTAACTTAACTTAGAAATTTGATTCATCCTAAAATGTTCCCTTCTTATTCAAGGGACGTAACCACTCGATTTTGGGAGTGAAATCTATTAAATTTCACCATCAATTTTCTTCACATGCAAGAAACTGACATGCTTTTCGTCCATAAATAATTTCACTTCTTAATTTTACCAGGAAACAACATTTCAATCTTGAGTATTTATCGAGGGGGAAATATGTACACAGGCGAAAGATGAAATCGTGACACCCGCAGCATCCTTGAATCAATTTGGGACACTGTCTTGAACGCTACGAACTTTCGCTGCTTTGGTGTTGTTAGGCAGGAAGTTCATCCTAAAACTATGCACAACCTAAGGATCTGATTGTCGAAGCGAACATTAAAAGCTTTGAAAACGAATACTGTTGTATGCACTTACCCCGTCGCCAGTCGGCAAAACACAGCTGAATCAGTGAATGAAGAACGATAACCCACATCTCGCACTTGTCTGCGAAGAAATCAAGTTACTTCCCTTCATTATGCAAATGTCGTGAGGAACGCGATTATCTCTTTAACCCGCTGTCACACTTCTCCCACCAAAATATTTCAGTTCACAGTCTCAGACTCTACCACCACCCAACCCCCCTCTCCCCCTCGAGAGATCAGATGCGCAACCGACAAATCTTTGAATGTCTTTACAGATTCATGAAATATGACGCTCCTGCACCACTTTAAATCATATCATCTGACCCAGATGTCAAGAAATGACCATAGATCACATTACAATCGCGTGTAGCCTTTCTCATGTGCTTGAATTTCCCTAGTAACTGCGAAAAGTCAAAATTTGTACATAATGCGCTTGAAATGTGTAAATACTTGAAGGCCAACGTTCACAAACACATTGAAGCAATGCCGAAACAAATCGATGATATGATGCTATGACACCTTAATTACTGAGGCCAAAGTACAAACGGTAGTTTTGTGATGATATGTCATTTGTGAGGAATTACAGGTGATTTTTGTGCAGAAACTTTCGTCGCGTGTCTCCCTTCGGACAGAAAAATAAGGGTGCAACCGCTTCGGACAGATTTGCCTAGTGCAACCACGGCGGTATACTGTGTGAGTAATGTCATTAATAAGCGATATTTCTCAGCCTATTTCCATTATGTTTGTCTTTTTTTTCTTGTCATTTTTTTTTTGGGGGGGGGGGAGGGGGATCGAGGGGGGAGGGGGGTGGCATTGTGCTCTCCAGTGGGATGAACCTGTACTGAATTGCTCTTTTTTGGGATGAACCCGCTGTACTGAATTGTTCTTTTATTGTTGTTCTTTTGTGTGAATCCAGTGGGATGAATCTGTACTGAATTGTTGTTATTTTGTGTGAATCAGGTACATGTGACATCCTGTTGTAACCACAGTAAAAGAGTGTGTTGTTTGCTGCATCAAGTCTTGGACCTAATATGGATTCCTGACTCGTCTTGATCTTGATCTTGATCTTGATGGATTACGCTGCTGGGTACCAGAAGACTGGCGTAAATGCAGCGGGGGAGAGTGCGGCAGCCTAATGGTGGTGTACGGCTGCTAGCTTGGCTTTAAAGATGCCAATGCTTTTGGAGGTTACAGTATTGTCCTCAAGTAGATTCCAGTCTTGTGCCGTCTTCACAAAAAAGGAGTTCCTAAACTGATCAGTGCGGCCTTGGGGCACTGAATAGGGTCTAGAATTGTTTCTTGAAAACTGTGAGACGATGATGGATGTGTGATGGTCAGAGTGTCTCACTGGCCTGATTTTACGGCCTTGCTTCTGCTCAGTTAAGAACTGGTGTGATGGTAGTGCCGGTACCAGCCCCTCAACCACCCTATAGAAGAACGTTAGACGGAGTTGTTGACGTCGCTGTTGCAGAGGTTGGAGTCCAGTTTTCTCTAGGAGTCTGGTGACGCTGCCGGGGGTCGACGACCTGAAGTCGCCTGTGATAAACCTTGATGCTTTGCGTTGTACGCGTTCGATGCAGTCAATATGTCTTTCTTCAGGTAGGGGTCCCAGACAACCGCCCCGTACTCCAGGAGGGGACGCACAAGGGAGAGGTAGGCCTGCTGACGGCAACGAGGCGGGCAGCGTTGGAGGTTGCGGCGAAGGAAGCCAAGGGTGCAGTTAGCTTTTTTAGTGATAGAAGAAATGTGGGGGCTCCATTTCATGTCGTCTGAGAGGAGAATGCCAAGGTAGGGTGTGGATCTAACGTTTTGGAGGATGCTGTTGTCCAGTTGGTAGTAGAAGTCAGAGGATTTGTTTATACTGAGGATATAGCATTTAGAGGCGTTGAAGCGCATGCCCCAGGTAACCGCCCATTCTTCGAGGTGTCTGAGGTCTTGTTGCAGGGATTGGTGGTCCGTGAAGGAGTTTATTTCCCTATAGAGCAGGCAGTCGTCGGCGAACAAGCGGACGTGGGACGATACGGAGGCTGGCAGGTCGTTAATATGGACAAGGAAGAGTAGTGGGCCGAGCACCGTCCCCTGCGGGACGCCAGAGAGTCTACTGTAGTTGATTCGGATGAGGTACCCTCGAGTACAACTTTCATGGAGCGCTTAGTGAGGAACGACGTGAGCCAGTTGAGTAGGGGGCCGTTTATGCCATAACAGGAGAGTTTGTGGAGGAGGTGGGGGTGGGGAACAGTGTCGAACGCTTTAGAAAAATCAAGCACAGCGACATCTACTTGTTTTCTTTGGTCGAAGGAGGTCAAGAGGTCGTGGGTTGTGGTGAGAAGTTGGGTTTCGCACGAGAATCCAGAACGGAAACCATGGTTTAGATGCGTGAGGATGTTATGCGAGTCGAGATGTGTGAAGATGTGGCGGCATATAATATGTTCTAGGAGTTTGCAAGGGATGGAAGTGAGGGAGATGGGACGGTAGTTCGCGGGGAGGTGGCGATCACCCTTTTTGAATACACAGGAGATGTTGGCCTGGACGCGGCCAGTCGGAAGGGAGAGAACCGCTATCCAGGGATCTCTGGAAGATTGCACGGAGAGCAGGAGCAATCTGGTCGGCGCAGGTCTTTAGGACCAGGTTGGGTATGCTGTCGGGGCCTGGGGCTTTGGCGGGGTTGAGGTCACGTAGCAGTTTAGCTACTCCAGCTGTGGTCACTTCAATCTGCTCTATGGGACTGACGGCGGGGGGTGGGGGAGGGGGGGTGAAGTTAGCACTCTTTGTGAATACTGATTTGAACTGGTCGAGGAGAAGTTTATCTTTCCCTACGCTATCGTTTATAAGTTTGCCCTTGTGTTTTAAGGGGGAAACGCCGGTGTTGTCCTGTCGGCGGGACTTAATGAAGTTCCAAAAGGGTTTTGTGTTGTTGCTGGACAGGCCTGCTTGGATCTTATCGTTTATGTAGCTCCACTCAGTGCCAGAGTTGTACGAACAGCTTCCAAGATTGTGGGTTGTGAGCTTCCCTCCATTGCCTCCATATACACATCCCGAAGCGCTCAGAAGGTCAAAAAGATTCTGGCAGACAACTCGCACCCTGCTTACAAGTTGTTCCGGCCCCTACCCTCGGGCAGGCGTTTTCGCTCGATCAGGACACGCACCGCGCGTTTCAGAGACAGTTTTTATCCCAAGTGCAGTGCGTGTCCTGGCTCCTTAAGTTTTTTAACTGCTGTTCTTGGTAAAAATTGAGCTTCTACTCAAGGTTTATGTCCTGGTATTTTGTTGGGAGACACAGCCGTCAAGCCTTTAAATACCATATTTCTTAAAGTTCACCTACCCAGTGTAGTATTGTAATAAATGTTTTGGTTTTAAAATTATTAAGGATTTGTGATTTTAGTTATTGTCGTCATAATTGATGTCTGATAGCCTACATATATAATTCTTACTGATACTTCTATACTGTTTATTTCACGCATATGTATAATTGATGGTTAAATACGTTTTGTTAAGGAGGAGCATGCTTGTGCGTGAGTGCTGTTGTGGGTTTTGTGTGGGGAATGTATGCGGGCGTGCGTGAGCGTTTGTGTGACTGAGATTGCAAGCGATGTTTGGAAGGGTGTGTATGGATTGATTGATTGTACTCTGGCCAAAACATGTCCCTAGTGTACTGCACATGGTTGAAATAAAGTCTTATGTCTTATGTCTTATTAGGTCCAAGATCAAGTGTGTGCATGTGTATCTGTGTGACTGTGTACTGGAGGTTTTCCCCACCTTGTCAAAGTCAGTTTATTATTGTATGGTAAACTGTCTGTTTTTATCATTATTTGACAAGCTTTATAAATAAGCTGCTTTGCAACTTTTGTTTCAACGTTCAGGTGCCGGTGAATCTTTTAATTTTGCTGCATGGGAAGAGAAAAGTATCTCTGATAATTTTTTTCTGAAGTGTACTTACCCCGACTGCCCGCAATACCTTCTGGCAAATAGGACAGCTGTCACACTGTTCCGTTCGGTGGAGGGCTTTGCTATCTCAGCTGAACTTTTCTTGGAGCTGGCGGGCTAATTTTATCAGCCGGCTGAAGTGTACATTATTTTTATTTTTTTTTTAATCCTTTTTAGAGCAACAGAACAGGAAACTGGAAACAAACTTGTCAAAAATTGAAAAAATGATGTTCTGAGCAATCTTTGCTCTCTCTCTCTCTCTCTCTCTGTCGCTCTCGCGCTCTCTCTCTCTCTCTCGCGCTCTCTCTCTCTCTGTCGCTCTCTCTCACAGTTTCATCTTCATTATACAACGTAATAACATAAGGGTGTTACTTATCCACAAAGAACAACAGAAACAATCAAATTTCACTTACTAACCTTCAAAGATTTTACCACAGTCTATGCCATAGGAAGGTGTACTTAAAGAGGCCGGTAAGGGAACTTTGTGACGTGCAGAATGGAGTTAAGGTTCAATGATAAAGCAGTCAGATCAGTTTGCAGCATTCACAAGTATGTCTGTCTCTTCCAGTACTCAAGGTTGTATTCTTTGAGGGTTCGGAAATAAATGCCAACAAATTTTGTGTGTACATTTCGTACCATCTATGTACACTGCAGGCTTGTTTTAAATGTCAATTTATATATTTTATGAGGCTGCCGTGGGCTTAAAACGATTAATATATATATATATATTAAGTGAAGATGGCGCATATATTTCTATGAACTTTTGAGAATGAAAGTGTGTTCATGGCAGTGTATGAATTATATTAGAAAGGATTTTATTTACACGTCAGTTCATGTTTATCTTTTGGTAAGTTATGATGTGTTGGAAGTAAATGTAGCACAGTCGCCATGTTGATGTGTTGCATTGTGGGCCTGTTCCAACACTTCACTGGTCTCAGTCGCCATGCTGACGTGTTGCCGTGTGGGCTTGTTCCAACACTTCACTGGTCTCAGTCGCCATGTTGACGTGTGGGCCTGTTCCAAGACTTCACTGGTCTCAGTCGCCATATATGTTGATGTGTTGCCGTGTGGGCTTGTTCCAACACTTCACTGGTCTCAGTCACCATGTTGACGTGTGGGCCTGTTCCAACACTTCACTGGTTTCAGTCGCCATGTTGATGTGTTGCCGTGTGGGCTTGTTCCAACACTTCACTGGTCTCAGTCGCCATATTGACGTGTGGGCCTGTTCCAACAATTCACTGGTCTCAGTCGCCATGTTGATGTGTTGCCGTGTGGGCTTGTTCCAACACTTCACTGGTCTCAGTCGCCATGTTGATGTGTTGCCGTGTGGGCTTGTTCCAACACTTTACTGGTCTGTCATCATGTTGATGTGTTGCCGTGTGGGCTTGTTCCAACACTTCATTGGTCTCAGTCGCCATGTTGATGTGTTGCCGTGTGGGCTTGTTCCAACACTTCACTGGTCTCAGTCGCCATGTTGATGTGTTGCCATGTGGGCTTGTTCCAACACTTCACTGGTCTCAGTCACCATGTTGCCGTGTGGGCTTGTTCCAACACTTCACTGGTCTCAATGACTGTGACTGTGGTTACTGTGACAAACTTAGCATCTAAAAGATGGAGGAAAACATTGAATAATTGTCTCCTTTTTCTGTTAAAATTTCAGTGTGTGTGTGTGTGCGCGTGTGGTTATATGTTTGCATCAATGTGTGTGTGTATGTGTGTGTGTGTGTGTGTGTGTGTGTGTGTGTGTGTGTGTGTGTGTGAATGATTAAATATACAAAGTTATCCGCAGTCATGAGCAGGTTTAGCCAAAGTGTATGACATTGTGTTCCAAGTTCACTTTTGTTTTGGCTTGCAATGTAACGCAGAATGTACACATAGTTCTTTGCAAGAGGGGATCTACAAGCTAGGATGGATTATACACTACTGCCATATTTCATCATTATAAAATGTACGCTGCAAGTTTGTACTAGCTTTTTGTGAAAAAAACAGTCATATTGGCATCACATGATTTTGTTATTTCTCATGCAACCATCGAGCGAAAAACACGTTGAAACAAAAATCATTTCTCTTTTTACTTTATTTTAAATGTGTTTGAATGTGTGTCAGTGTGTATTTGTACGAGTGTGTGTGTGTATAATTATGTGTGTGCATGCGTTCTTGCATGCATATGTGAGTGTGTATACAGAAACATAGTGATTCACAGATAAATGTCATACAATGGTCATCCCACTCACACAACAGACGTACAACTTTCCCCACTTCCAAGCAGTTATCTTGGGGGTACAGTGGAACCCCCTTTTAAGACCCCCCAATTACCTCCCCCTTTTAATATCTTGCTTTTTCAGATTTACTGTTCATGACCTCTGTAAATTACCCCCATTTTAAGACTCCCTCCTTTTTAAGGCCTGATTTTCTCAGATTTGTTGGAGGTCTTAAAAGGGGGGTTCCACAGTAACACTCAGTGTCAAAACGACACCAGATGCAAAACTCAAGTCATTTTTATAGAACTGATCAAAATATAGATGTACAAAAACAGAGGCTTGATAGTGCAACATGTTGGAGGCGTCACTGTGTGCCAGTGGCTGACAAAGTCCTTGTTCACTGCAACTGAACAGATCACATCAGGTCAGCCACAATATGTTGAAAATGACACTGATTTTTATGCGCGCTATACCCCTTGTTGACACACACACACACACACGTACACGTATTACCACTCACCAGGGACGTAGCAGACCCACAACATTTGGTACGGCGAGGGAAAAAAAAAGCCGATTTGCTTCCCAATGTGACGTGATCATCATCGGATTTCTTTAAAAAAAAAAAAAGTCTAAAATTTGGTACTGCGATCGCCGTACCCGCCGTACCGCGTCCTACGTCCCTGCTCACACAGCACTGGACAGAAACCTTGTCTGGATGGTAAAAATGTCTTTAAAGTAAAACAAATGGAGGGGTCTTCATACCACAGAGGCAAAAAGTTTGATTTCTTGTGTTAGCTTTTTGACAATGGTTTCTTATCCCTATCCCCTATTTTTTCACTATTAACCTGCCCTCCTCCTTCCCCCCTTAACTTGACTTTCTTTCTTTCTTTCTTTATTTGGTGTTTAACATCGTTTTCAACCGTTTAAGGTTATATCGCGACGGGGAAAGGGGGGGGGGGGGGGGGGATGGGATAGAGCCACTTGTCAATTGTTTCTTGTTCACAAAAGCACTAATCAAAAATTTGCTCCAGGGGCTTGCAACGAAGTACAATATATTACCTTACTGGGAGAATGCAAGTTTCCAGTACAAAGTTTGTTTGTTTGTTTTGCTTAACGCGTTAACGCCCAGCCGACCACGAAGGGCCATATCAGGGCGGTGCTGCTTTGACATATAACGTGCGCCACACACAAGACAGAAGTCGCAGCACAGGCTTCATGTCTCACCCAGTCACATTATTCTGACACCGGACCAACCAGTCCTAGCACTAACCCCATAATGCCAGACGCCAGGCGGAGTGGCCACTAGATTGCCAATTTTAAAGTCTTAGGTATGACGCGGTCGGGGTTCGAACCCACGACCTCCCGATCACGAGGCGGACGCCTTACCACGAGGCCAACCGTGTCGGTTTCCAGTACAAAGGACTTAACATTTCTTACATACTGCTTGACTAAAATCTTTACAAACATTGACTATAATTCTATACAAGAAACATTTAACAAGGGTAAAAGGAGAAACAGAATCCGTTAGTCGCCTCTTACGACATGCTGGGGAGCATCGGGAAAATTCTTTCTCGTCCCAACCACTATGGGACTCCCCCTAACCCGCGGGGGGCTTAACTTGACTAAAGATTAGGATCTACAATTCAGAAGGAAAATCATGCAGCCTCAAAGCAAGAAAACTTGTCATATATATTCAAGAACAAAAAGTTCTAAATGGATGTTTCATGCAACAATACAAACAATAAAAATCTGTTTTGGTTTTTATATCCTCTGTGTAGGAGTTGAGATTCCGTCTTCAGATGACAGGCCTGAGAAATCACTATATGTACACCCAAGTGTTCCTGTCACGTTACCACAGTGACAGTCTGAACCAGCCAGTAAGACTGTGTGTATCACAGACAGCGCTATGCAAAGTAACAAGCAAAAAGATCAATAACAATGTGAATAAAACTAAAAAATCAAGTGCCAAATGCTATCCCTTCCACCAATTCACATGCACCTTAAAATCAGTACAGACATGAGTCAGTTACTTCTTTCACAGATCCCAGTATCACATCTTCTATCAAAAGTATTCCAACAACTTCAATTTGGCAAATGAAGATCACTTAAAGGCCCAGTCTGCCTCAAATGGTTTACAGAACGATTTAAATCTTCTCCCGAAAAAAGTAGTTCTAACCTTATGGAACACACTTACAACAGCATTTAATAGCATTAAATGACAATGGCAATTTAGCTTGCGTAAACCACACACCAGATTTCGTGGTTCATTTTACCCTTGAGCCATCGTGGACCCGTGGCACACACTTTCCTTTTTTTTCTCACAAGTTCGTCATCAGTTTGTGATTTCAATGCGACTTGCTGTATCTGCAATAGCACGTAATTGTGTACCTCTGAATGTAAAATGCAACGAACGACTGCGAGTCACACGCACTTATCCTTATCGTAAGGCGGTTAGCTTCAAAGACGCAAGTGATATGCAGAAAGTTCGTCTGCTTGCCTTGGTGAAACACGATCATTGCGTGACTTAATTGCTTCCGGTCTCCCTTTTTATATTTAGTCAAGTTTTGACTAAATATTTTAACATCGAGGGGGAATCGAAACGAGGGTCGTGGTGTATGTGCGTGTGTGCGTGTGTGCGTGTGTCTGTGTGTCTGTGTGTGTGTGTAGAGCGATTCAGACTAAACTACTGGACCGATCTTTATGAAATTTGACATGAGAGTTCCTGGGTATGAAATCCCCGAACGTTTTTTTCATTTTTTTGATAAATGTCTTTGATGACGTCATATCCGGCTTTTCGTGAAAGTTGAGGCGGCACTGTCACGCCCTCATTTTTCAACCAAATTGGTTGAAATTTTGGTCAAGTAATCTTCGACGATGCCCGGACTTCGGTATTGCATTTCAGCTTGGTGGCTTAAAAATTAATTAATGACTTTGGTCATTAAAAATCTGAAAATTGTAAAAAAAAATAAAAATTTATAAAACGATCCAAATTTACGTTTATCTTATTCTCCATCATTTGCTGATTCCAAAAACATATAAATATGTTATATTCGGATTAAAAACAAGCTCTGAAAATTAAATATATAAAAATTATTATCAAAATTAAATTGTCCAAATCAATTTAAAAACACTTTCATCTTATTCCTTGTTGGTTCCTGATTCCAAAAACATATAGATATGATATGTTTGGATTAAAAACACGCTCAGAAAGTTAAAACAAAGAGAGGTACAGAAAAGCGTGCTATCCTTCTTAGCGCAACTACTACCCCGCTCTTCTTGTCAATTTCACTGCCTTTGCCATGAGCGGTGGACTGACGATGCTACGAGTATACGGTCTTGCTGAAAAATGGCATTGCGTTCAGTTTCATTCTGTGAGTTCGACAGCTACTTGACTAAATATTGTATTTTCGCCTTACGCGACTTGTTTTTTTTACTTTCAAAACCTCGAGTTGTACTGATCTCGTCTTACTGAAAAAAGAAATCTTTTATGATTTAAGAATGTTTGTGTTACAAGCTGTCAATTTATTATTTAGATTTTAAAAGTTAGTTCTAGCACCAAAACGAGGCGTCCGTTGGTGGTACAGACCATCCGGGAGGCCGCGCAAAAATAAATTCTTTGAAAAATGCTTGCTCTTTACGGAGGGCACCAAGGATGTTCTCAAGCGGTGAGTGTTTAAACGAAAGGGTGTTTGTACTGTGTGTAAAAGCCTGACAGTGTCTGTGACCAGAAACGGATGGTTTACGGGAGGCTGTGTGTGCCTTTAACTCTCTTTATTTCATTTATCTCTCACTTCACAAACACCTGGACACAACACATGACTGACCACAGGTTCTGTCACCATGCTTTCTCTATCACAAACAACACAGACAACTTCACTTCAATGAGAACAGACCTGTGACCTCCAATCTTCTTTGTCCTTTCATCTCCCATTTGGCTTTGACCAGTCCACATCAGATGGCTGGATGTGTCTGAAGGTTAGGTCACTATACTTTTTCCATCAAGCTTACCGCGTGACCAGTCGATCACTGCCTGTGTCTATGCTTTCTGTATCAACAAGGCAATAGAGCCAACTACAATCTATCACCATGCTTTTTGTGTTGACAAGATGATAAATCCAGCCATAATCTGTCCCTATATGCTTTCTGTGTCCGCCTGACAGTGTGAACATTTACTGACACTGTCGCTATATACGCTTTCTGTATCAACAAGATGTTAAGTCCATCCATAACCTTTCACGATGTTTTCTGTATCAGCCTGACAGTGTGAACATTCACTGCCTGTGTCTATGCTTTCTGTATGAGCATGACGGTGTGACAGTTCATTGCGTGGCGCAAGGCGTTGACGGAAGCCTGGTCGGTGAGCGCCACCCAGCGGTATGACATGTCTCTCAGCGACGGCAGTCCCCTGTTGGGCGGCAGTGACAGTGATGCCAGCGTGGTGATACAGATCCCGTCGTGTTGACCAGACAATCCGTCATGCTCCACTCCCAGAATGCCGTGCAAGGTGAGGTTGAACTTGTCACCGGATATCCCTTCCTGCACAAATGTTCACTGGAATATGACAGGGCATGGATTTTTGTACATGTATTTCGCATATTCCACCAGAGGCAGAAATATTTACTACTTGAAGGTTTATTTTTCTTTAAAAAAACACACACAAAAACACACACACACACACACACACAACCTGAAAGTCTTGTGAAAGAAGACAAGTCCAGGGGTACAGTGGAACCCCCCTTTTAAGACCTTAACAAATCTGAGAATGACACGGGTGTGTGACATGAATACCTCTCTGGGAGTCACATAAAGTGTGTCTGTCCTGACCTGGTTTCAAAGTCCAGTGATCTAGCCACTAAGCTAGCAGACAGACAGAGGAGAAAGCCAGTTACCCTGAGCACAGAGTGTAGCGTGATGTTGAGCGAGGTGTCCTGGGGAGCGATGACGGTGGTGATGATGTGACTTACCCTGAGCACAGAGTGTAGCGTGATGTTGAGTGATCTAGCCACTAAGCTAGCAGACAGAGGAGAAAGCCAGTTACCCTGAGCACAGAGTGTAGCGTGATGTTGAGTGATCTAGCCACTAAGCTAGCAGACAGAGGAGAAAGCCAGTTACCCTGAGCACAGAGTGTAGCGTGATGTTGAGTGATCTAGCCACTAAGCTAGCAGACAGAGGAGAAAGCCAGTTACCCTGAGCACAGAGTGTAGCGTGATGTCGAGTGATCTAGCCACTAAGCTAGCAGACAGAGGAGAAAGTGAGTTACCCTGAGCACAGAGTGTAGCGTGATGTTGAGTGATCTAGCCACTAAGCTAGCAGACAGCCAGAGAAGAAAGCCAGTTACCCTGAGCACAGAGTGTAGCGTGATGTTGAGTGATCTAGCCACTAAGCTAGCAGACAGAGGAGAAAGCCAGTTACCCCGAGCACAGAGTGTAGCGTGATGTTGAGTGATCTAGCCACTAAGCTAGCAGACAGCCAGAGAAGAAAGCCAGTTACCCTGAGCACAGAGTGTAGCGTGATGTTGAGTGATCTAGCCACTAAGCTAGCAGACAGAGGAGAAAGCCAGTTACCCTGAGCACAGAGTGTAGCGTGATGTTGAGCGAGGTGTCGTGGGGAGAGATGACGGTGGTGATGATGTGAGGCCGCTCCTTGTTACTGGCCAGCATCCTCAGTCTGAAACATGAACAGGCAGCAACTTACACCAACAGTCAGTAACATGCAGCAACAGTCAGTAACATGTAGCAACAGTCAGTAACATAAAGTAACATGCAGCAACAGTCATTAACATAAAGTAACATGCCTCAACAGTCAGTAACACAAAGTAACATGCAGCCACAGTCAGTAGCATAAAGAAACATGCAGCAACAGTCAGTAACATGCAGCAACAGTCAGTAACATAAAGTAACCTGCGGCAACAGTCAGTAACATAAAGTTACATGCAGCAACAGTCAGCAACATAAAGCTACATGCAGCAACAGTCAGTAATATAAAGAAACATGCAGCAACAGTCAGTAACATGCAGCAACAGTCAGTAACATGCAGCAACAGTCAGTAACATAAAGTAACATGCAGCAAGTCAATAACATACAGTAACATTTGTTTGTTTGTTTGCTTAACGCCCAGCCGACCACGAAGGGCCATATCAGGGCGGTGCTGCTTTGACAACATACAGTAACATGCAGCAACAGTCAGTAACATAAAGTAACATGCAGCAACAGTCAGTAACATAAAGAAACATGCAGCAATAGTCAGTAACAAAAAGAAACATGCAGCAACAGTCAGTAAAATAAAAAGACATGCAGCAACAGTCGGTAACATAAAGTAGCACGCATCAACAGTCAGTAACATAAAGTAACATGCAGCAACAGTCAGTAACATAAAGAAACATGCAGCAACAGTCAGTAACATGCAGCAACAGTCAGTAACATAAAGTAACATGCAGCAACAGTCAGTAACATAAAGAAACATGCAGCAAGTCTGTAACATAAAGTAACATGCAGCAAGTCAGTAACATAAAGTAACATGCAGCAACAGTCAGTAATATAAGTAACATGCTGCAGCAGTCAGTTACATAAAATAACATGCAGCAACAGACAGTAACATACAGTAACATGCAGCAACTTACACCAAGACAGAAATACACACCAACAGACAGCATAATTATGTCAAGACAGCAACATGCAGCAACTTACATCAACCAGCAGCAACACACAATATCAATACACTGCCAGAGGTCAATGCAGGATTGACTGACATACATCCTTCCTCCGAAAGCGGCGTGTGGCTGCCTAAATGGCGGGGTAAAAACGGTCATACACGTAAAATTCCACTCGTGTAAAAACACGAGTGTACATGGGAGTTTCAGCCCACGAACGCAGAAGAAGAAGAAGAAGACTGACATACAAACACACACACAAACACATCTATAGAGACAAAGAGACACACACAGAGACAGACACAGTCACAGACACACACACACACACACAGACCCTCACCCTCCATTGTCGGCCAGGTCGGCGACCAGCACAAAGCGGTGTAGCAGCAGGGGGTGGGGGGTGAGGGTGGGTAGGAGGGGAGGGTGGAGGGGAGTGGACTCCAGTGAGTTCTTGTATTCCAGGGCCTGTTGGATCGGTGGGATGATGTCACCGGCACTGAAACACACACACATACAGAAGGGACCGATAAAAAGCTGCAAGGCTTAGGGTTAGGATATTAAGGTATCATCTAGTCCGGTGACTGGTCCACACTGGTACAAAGCTTGGGATCTTTATCGAGCGCGTGTGTGCACTGACAGGGATATTGGGTCACCGAGTGCACTGACAGGGATGTTGGGTCACTGAGTGCATTGACAGGGATGTTGGGTCACCGAGTGCACTGACAGGGATGTTGGGTCACCGAGTGCACTGACAGGGATGTTGGGTCTCCGAGTGCACTGACAGGGATGTTGGGTCACCGAGTGCACTGACAGGGATGTTGGGTCATTGAGTGCACTGACAGGAATGTTGGGTCACCGAGTGCACTGACAGGGATGTTGGGTCACCGAGTGCACTGACAGGGATGTTGGGTCACCGAGTGCACTGACAGGGATGTTGGGTCACCGAATAGAGTCCACACAAAGTTGACTCTTGTGTTTGTAAATATAACTGTGTCAACTGCTTTCACAGCCAGCACTCTACCGACTGAATTATCTCCCCGCCCAAAGAATCCTGTCCTTTCCACTACTACTATATATGATTAGACCAAACCCAAGTTACTTATTACACAGAACACTCACATTCAATAGCATGATACCACACCCATCACCCTTCAACCTATCTCTCCTTTCTAGACATGCGTAGTCATGGTAACGTACCGCAGCTCCACCTCCCCGTTGAGGATGGCGCTGACATCATAGAACTCTGCCTGCAATGATTCCTCGTCCGCCTCGGCCAGCGTCTTCAGCTGTCCCCCTGTCACACAGCACAGGTTGGGTCACCACACCGCCAACATGGGCTGGGAGGTCTGTGTGATTTGTGTGTGTGATTTGTGTGTGAGTGAGTACATGACTGCGTTAATGTGTGTAGATGAGAAGATGTTCGCATGTACACTCCAAGAGAAGAAAAATGCAACCAATTTGAAACCATAATGTGAATAATGGCTTCAAAAAAAATAAAATAAAATAATACCAATGAATTTAATAAAACACTGTTACCGTACATTGTAAACAAAAGCCTAACAAGCCACCAATACCAGCACTCGACTCTTAAGTAAGTAAACGAAACAATTCCAACACACACACACACACACACACACAAACACAACCCTGTCTAAACAAATGATCCTGTTTCAGAAGCAACCCTACCTGTGACGACCCCAAAGAAGGAAAGCCGCATCCAGCGAGCACAGCCAAAGTGAACATGCAGCAAGGTCACGATGTCACAGTCCAGTCCCGCCTCCTCCTTCACCTCTCTCTTGGCCCCTTCCTGTGGATAGTCAAAGTCAGTCAACAATAAGTCTCCTGGCCCATTTCTGTGGATAGTCAAAGTCAGTCAATGATCTCTCTTGCCCCTTCCTGTGGATAGTCAATGTCAGTCAACAATAAATCTCCTGGCCCATTTCTGTGGATAGTCAATGTCAGTCAACAATAAGTCTCCTGGCCCATTTCTGTGGATAGTCAAAGTCAGTCAATGATCTCTCTTGCCCCTTCCTGTGGATAGTCAATGTCAGTCAACAATAAATCTCCTGGCCCATTTCTGTGGATAGTCAATGTCAGTCAACAATAAGTCTCCTGGCCCATTTCTGTGGATAGTCAAAGTCAGTCAATAATAACTCTCCTGGCCCATTTCTGTGGATAGTCAAAGTCAGTCAATGATCTCTCAAGGGACACAGGTGAATGACAAGAGACGTACCACCTGTGTCTCGTTGTGTTCCAGCCTACCGGCGGGGAGATACCACATCCTGTGACAGGGGTGTAAGGGTAAGGGTGAGAGACAAGATATGTACGTACCACCAGTGTCTCGTTGCGTTCCAGCCTACCAGCGGGGAGATACCACATCCCGTGACAGCTTTCCTTGGCTTCCTGCACCAGCAGCACCTGGCCGTTCTTGTTGAAGAGGATCGTCATGACGATGTAGCCCGTGTTCACCTTGGTCCTGGGAACAAATTGCACTGCCAGCAAATCAACACGTGTTATCTTCATTATCACTTAAACCGTGCAAACCACACATGCACACACACGCACACAAACACACGCACAATCACACACACGGAGTGGGCAAGAGAGAGAAGATTCTAGGACACTTTCCCCCTGGATTTTTTCCCCCCTGACTTTATCCCCCCGAATTCTTCCACCCTGATTTTTTCCCCCCGTGACATTTTCCCCCTGAGACTTTTTCCCCCCGTGACTTTTCCCCCCTGGGGCACTTTCCCCCGTTACTCTTTCCCCCCTTGACTCTTTCCGTTATTTTATTATTTCTATTTTAATTTTTTTGTTAATGCTTATAATGCTTAATTTTTTTATAAAATGAATAAATAAAATGTGTATTCTTACACATGTGTGGTTCCTACTTTTAATTCAGCAGCTTTGGTTTAAAACACGTACATTCACAAACATACACATCTAAAAGAGTCTAAAATAGTCTAAAAGAAAACACTGTATGCCGCGAAATGCGCTGGTTAGAGTCTTGGTATTTCCTTCTTGTGTGTGGCGGAGGATGACGAGCGACGTGTTGAGCAATCTCTGCTACGTTCACATCTAGAAGCGTCTAAAAGAAAACATTGTGTGCAATTCCAAGTAGGTATGTGTCAAGGTTTCAGTTGTCATATGACCGAACGAGCCGCAAAACGCGCTCGTTAGAGTCTTTGTATTTCCTTCTTTTGGGTGGTGGAGGATGACCAACGATGTGTTGAGCAATCTCTGCTCGGCCAGCTGCTTCCTCTCTTCTGAGAACTTCCAGGAACTTCCAGAAGTTGGGGTGATGCGCTCCAACGTTTAACTGGAATCCTGTGACAAGCCAGACTGCCCCCTGTGACAAGCCAGACAATGCCGTTGAAAGAAGTCTTTGAGGCGGTTCCTCCGTTTCTTCAGCTCGGCGCCTCAGTGAACTCCTCACTGCCATAATTTCTTCTGTGTGACTCAGGAAGATGGTTGTGTTCATTGACTTCCTTCTGCACCATTGTCTCAAACAAATGGATCTTGGCCTTGCAACCGCCCATCTTTCTTCTCTCACACTCCCTGCTTTGCTTTCCACCTGCCAAATCCTTCTGTTTTAAATATATGTATTTCTTGTCAACAACGCATCTTGCTCCTCTCTCTGTTGTTTTGAAATCGGCCTCTCTTTGTTATCCATTTTGCAGAATAGTGGCAATCAAGTTGACAGTCACGGATACTGATATCGCAGATTTATCATTCACGCATTCACAGATTTCATTTACAGTGGCTAACAACACTGCTCACTTCTCACGTGAAAATACAAGTGTACGAATGATTTGTAAAGGGGTGGAAATGTTTGTGTCTAACACTGCTCACTTCTCACGTGATAATACAAACGTGCGACCAATTTGTAAAGGGGTGGAAATGTTTGTGTCTTCTCACGTGATCATCAATTGATATAAAAAAAACATTGCTAAAAATTCACAAGGGGGAAAGAGTCACGGGGGAAATAGTCCGAGGGGGAAAAGTCACGGGTGGAAAGAGTCCCAGGGGGAAAAAGTCACGGGGGGAAATAATCCGGGTGGAAGAATTCGGGGGGATAAAGTCAGGGGGGAAAAAATCCAGGGGGAAAGTGCCCTGATAGGGAGAAATTGTTAGAAAAAGCGATGACCCATGCACATTTAAATATGAATCCTCATCAGTATGTACAGTGGGGTGGGGGGGGGGGGGGGGGGTGGGGGGGGTGGGGGGGGGGGGGGGGGGGGTGGTGACACATGTGGGAACATCGCTGGCAGTGCAAATATAGGACTGAAAACAGGTGAAAAAGTGAAACTCTTATAGCTGCTCATTTAAATCCCCCTAATACTATACAGTGGAAACCCACTATTAGGACCACCCAATTTCACAACGTCTGCAACATAAACCTCCAATATTACTGTTTAGATTCCCTTTTTAGGACCTGATTTTTCTCAAATTTGTGGAGATCTTAAAAGGAGGAGGGGGAGGGGGGGGGGTCCATTTGAGCAGAAGCACACATGGTTGAGACAGACCTGTTTACCCCCATAAGTGTTTTGGAGTAATGCTCAGCCCCAAAAATAGTAATCCTGGCACAAAAATAGTAATCATCCAGCATTCGTCGCCAATTACAACGCACATGACAACTGTGTCTGCGAAACGCAATCATGCACATATATCCATCATTCACAAACAAAACACATCAGTCAGTTTTTGTGGTCATCATAATTTCAAAGAAGATCACATCAAAAGCACATGCATCACTGATTCTTTTTCTTTTGCTCGTAGTAGGCCTTTTTCAGTGTGTCAAGCGCTTCTCTACTGTACTTGAGCTTGCCGAATGAGTGAGGGCGAGACTTCACCACTAGAATAAGGCTCTCCAGCATCTCATCAGACAGATCTCTGGTCAGTCCTGTGCTTTTTCACCCCATTTTGCCATTGACAAAAACAATGCCAAACATGTGAATGGATAAAAAAAAATAAAAAAAAAAATTATTTTTTTTTTTTTTACATTTTTTTTTATTTATGAAAATCGTAGTCTTGACACGGATAGCAGAATGGCGTATTTTTTGCAGAAAATCGTAATAAATTACGCCAAAATCGTAAGGGTAAACAGGTCTGTTGAGAGGGAACTCACGGGCATCCTTCCTTTTGAAGTCGATGGTGTTGACGGGGACGGGCTGACCGGCCAGCAGCTTGCCGAGGTCTTTGGTCACATGGTCCTGCTGCTCCTCCGCCATCCTGCCGCGGACCAGGCCTGCACACTGTGTTCAGGGACAGATTGTAAGACTCTTGAGGCGTCAGCCTGAAATCTCAATACTTGAGTAATAAATAAAGATTGATTGAAAATCAAAAAACAAGAAAGGGAGGTTGTTGGAACGTTTGTTATTGACAAAACAATACATTCACAGATATTTCGACCCAACGGTCTTTTAAGTGAACAGACAAACACATATTCACACAAAACTTGTCTTGATAGAATCAGTTTTTGCCCACTCGTCAGGAAGCCGAGCGAATGAATGATTGTATGATGAAATGAATGACGTAGAAAGAGAATTTCATTTTCATTTTAATTTAAAAAATCTTTTATTTCATCATACAATCATTCATTCGCTCGGCTTCCTGATTCTATCAAGATAAGTTTTGTGTGAATATTTGTTTGCCTCAGACCTGGGAACCCCTGTTTTGCACTTGGAGTATTCTCAAACAAACTTGGTGTATTTTCAGAAAAATGAGCGTACTCCACACAGCATATGAACATCCATGATTAAAGCATGCTTCACACAAGTTTACCTATACATTTAAATCTCAAACAGAATGAGGCAGAGCGATGTTAAGATATCAAAACAAATGCTTTTTTTCAATGTTTACTGACAAAAACTGTGATCATGTGTCAAAATACTGGATCGCCTTCGAGATGGGCTTGTGAAGAAATGTCTAGGGATGTTTCTGGTCGTATTTTTTTCCCACTGACCGTACTGATTGTATTCTAGACAATCATGCGTACACAATACGGCGAAATCGTATGGGTTCCCAGGTCTGTTGCCTGTTCACTTAAAAGACCGTTGGGTCGAAATATCTGTGAATGTATTGTTTTGTCAATAACAAACGTTCCAACAACCTACCTTTCTTGTTTTTTTTATTCTTAATTTTGGTACGTTGGCAGTCTCTTTGTTTTTAGATTTAAAGATTGATTGTTCATTCTTTTGTTCTCTCTCTCATCCTAATACAGCCTTTATGTGTGTATGTTTTTGGGTACGGGCCTATGATCGAGACGCTTACACACGCACACACATGTGTAAGTTCGTTTGTGTGTGTACTCATGCACTCGTGTGTGTGTGTGTGGTGAATGTCGATTCTCCTGTTAGGCTAAGGGAGACGACTCCCATATATTCCCCCTGTACTGGGAGTGTTGAGCCATCTCCCCCCTTTCCCCGTCGCGATATAACCTTCGTGGTTGAAAACGACGTTAAACACCAAATAAAGAAAAGAAAAACACAGTGGTGGGTAAGACAGATAGATTCAAGAGACAAGACAACAAGACGTACCTTTTGGATCTCCAAACGGTCTTCAAAGTTTTCGGAGACTTGCAACAGCCTGAAACGGTGAGTCTGTTTAGGGCATTTAAGCTTAGCTTCCCCCGGGGAGCTCAGCAGTATTCCCATGTTACGATAATGTAGCAAGCGCAAGGCGGCTGGGCATACCCCAGCGGCAGTGCGTGTTTAAATCTGTTGTGTGTTTTGTGCGTACCATCCTGTCAACCGTATTGTTCTATGTAAAGCTCAGTTTTCACCACGTGTGTGTGTGTGTGTGTGTGTGTGTGTGTGTGTGTGTGTGTGTGTGTGTGTGTGTGTGTGTGTGTGTGTGTGTGTGTGTGTGTGTGAGTGCGTGCGTGCGTGCGTGCGTGTGTTTGTGAGTAAATAAAATACATATTATAAGCGTACCTTTTGACATGCAGAAGGGAAAAATCATTCATCAAAGTACGGTTCCATGTACGAAAAACTTTACAGAGAAAATTCAATTATGGCACAGGATTGCGAGCTTCAAATTAAAACGCTAGAGTTCAAGATTACCATTTAATTCAAGCCATTTAATGTAACACAGGGCGAAATGACTGCATAAGAAGGGCATTACATGCGCACACAAAGTTCACTTACGATAGAAAACAGCCGTGTTTTGTTGCTCCAGGAAGTTGATAATTTCTGTGTCTTCACACAAAAAAGAGTATCCGTATTATTTTGGGTTCTGTTGATATGCACTCAGAAGTTTTCCTAATGTTTTTTCTGGATATCAGTTTTTAAACATGTAGCAAACTCGAATATCTTAGTGATATTTATGACTTTAACGTTAACTTATAAGAGAATCCATGCTTTTCTACCATAGCGCTGTTTCTATACAATAAGAGCTCCCTGAAAGTTGACCTTGACCTCTCCTTCCATCGATCAAGATGTTGAGTCGTTGTTTGCTGTAAACTCATCGTGACTTCACTGTGATTGTAAGTTTCGTTTGATTGACTCATTGCTTTAGATTCGAAATCCCAAGGTTCTTTATGAGCAGTGTTGTGTCCCGAGGAAAGAGGGACAGAAAGTGTGGTTTGCACATTTATTAGCCCCAGCAGACGACGTGTGTAAGATGGCCGCGGTTTCCTCTGCAAAACAATAACACAGTGTTTGCGTGTGTGTGCGTGTGTGTGCTGCGTCTCAGCTAGCGTGGTTGGCATCGTCCGAATGGCGGATCTCTTATGAAAGAGGGATGTATTATGTCTTTAAAGATATAATTACAATGTTCACCAGAATGTCAGCCTTTGAACGGATGCACTGTAGCCTTCACTCATAACCCACCCCCCGGGCAATCCAGTTGTGTTCTGGATCTGGTAAGGGTAAGGGTACGTTGCAGGAGCCAGTAATGGCTATCGTCGCAACAGAAACTGGGAGAGCGCAGCGCCTATTAAAAAAAAAGTCCTCTATATGTGCTGATTTTTGTGTGGACAGTCCACCAGCTCATGTTTTCAGTTGGAGTTCCGGTTAAAAAGCTGGCTAAAAAACACTCTAGCTACTGTCTGATACTAGCAGGTAGTTTGGGGAGACCGTGTTGGTCGAATCATTGGTGATGATGGAATTATAAATATAAGCTAATTGTAATGTTTAGCCGTTTCAAAAAATAATGAATGCTACTATAGCTCCCATTTCAACACATTAGTTACAGTGAATGGGATGAACATTCTACTGACTTGCTCACATTTGTATATATACATGTCCATTAAATTCGCAAGAATCTGTGAAGGTTGACGCAGTAGTCTCCCTGTCACAACATTCCTTGCATACATGTATATTTCTTCTTCTTCCTTGTTCAAGGAGCAAGGAGCATTTATGTATCACAGTATGTGTATCAGTTTGTTTCTGTGTTGTAATACTTCTGTACTGCTATTACAACTGTCGTCACCTAGACCATTAGAGTATTCCAGCAGGAACGGCAAACACAGCTAGAGCCCCTATAACACCTGTTTATATTTTTGCCACTCATAAATCCTGCAACATATTTGTGCATGTTGTGCCGACAATTTGACGTTCAATTGTTGTTTTCATAAGCTTATTTTTCTGGTGATTTATGTTTTTGCAGACACTACATACAAATGTTCTGACTTAGTAAGACAAATGTGGTATTCCATTGTGCTTTCAGCTTGCTGTGAGCCTGGTTGCATGGCTATGATGGCGGCGGTAGCAGCAGGGGGAGAGGCGGGGGAGGAAGGGGAGGCGTCGTGGAAGACGCAACTGAAACAGCTGGTGCAGAGCGGGGACGTGGCGGGGCTGAGGGAGGCGCATCGTGACGGTCACAACCTGGGCCTGGTGCTAGACGACGCGGGCAACTCTGCGTTGTCCCTGGCAACCAGCATGGCGCACGACGAGATGCTGGACTACTTGCTGGACACGCTGGGGGCATCGCTGGGTCAGGAGGAGGTGCTGTCGGCCTGCATCACCGCGCTGCACAGCCTGGCTAACTCTCGCAACCCCCACTTCCTGTCGCTGCTCAGTCGTCTCATGACCAGCCGCCCCCACCTTATCCCTTATGTGGTGGTCCTCCAGGCCGCCTTCAAGATCCTGCGGCCCCCGCCCAAAGACTTGCTGGTGCTCTTCTGTGAGACCGCGCTGAAAGTGTCGCCCGAACTGTGTCGCGACGTGTCCCTCAACCTTGTGCTCTACGAGGAGACAGAAGTGTACTGGCAGCTCCTCACGCGCGGCATGTCCTTGAACGACCTGTGGCCCGTCAACTGCCAGGAGAACCCGTACTCGCGGTACTACACGGCACACAACCTGTTTGACATCTACTTCACGTACGGCTGCCTGTTCACCATCCACACCAGCAGTCGAAACAAGATCACCAAGATGACCATCCAGGCCGCCAACGGTCAGGCGTCCCCCGCCGTGCTCTACGTCATCCAGAACTTTCCCACCGATCTCTACGACGATGTCTTCAAGTACCTGATGCTGGCGGGCTTCACCATGAGTCCCGCCGCCATTCACCGCATGGCCAACGTCGAGATCGACAAGGCGGCGGAGCTGATCCGCTGGTACAAAGACTTCCACTGTCGCCCCCACAGCCTCAAGCACCTGTGTCGTCTGTGTGTGCGCAGCAACCTGCAGTACAACGTGGTGCACGCCGTGCAGCAGATCCTGCTCCCCGAGGACTTGAAGAGATATCTGCTCATCACCGACCCCAACACCTACTGACCTTGACCTTGTGCTGTGCGGGAGAACGTGATAACAGGCTGTGGGATGTGAGCTGTGAAGTGATTGAAGTCTCACACTGATAAGGTTTTCATGAAGAGGCTGATACCAGAGTGTGAGAGCTCTCTGTGAAGTGATTGAAGTCTCACACTGATAAGGTTTTCATGAAGAGGCTGATACCAGAGTGTGAGAGCTCTCTGTGAAGTGATTGAAGTCTCACACTGATAAGGTCTTCATGAAGAGGCTGATACCAGAGTGTGGGTTCATTCTGTGTATAATGATTGAAATCATGAGTAAGGATAGCTGTGACTTTGAGCATGAGCAGACTGCCAACCCCCAGAACAAAACCTGAGGGAAAACGAGTCTTATGAACAGTATTTGAGAGACATCTTCAATGTGTTTGCATTACCATTTACAAGCTTTTGCTTTGTACAAAAAAAGCTATTTTTGTAGCCGTGATGAAGCTGGTCTTTCATGTGACTTGTGAGTGTTGGGAGACCGTCAGTTGTACTGGGTGGCAACAAGACAGCGTTTTGTTTTGCAACATGCAAGACACCTTGTTGTTTGCTACATGATAAAAACAGCTTTGTGTTCTGCAAGATCAGATAGCTTTGTGTTCTGCAAGATCAGACAGCTTTGTGTTCTGCAAGATCAGATAGCTTTGTGTTCTGCAAGATCAGATAGCTTTGTGTTCTGCAAGATCAGACAGCTTTGTGTTCTGCAAAATCAGATAGCTCTGTGTTCTGCAAGATCAGATAGCTCTGTGTTCTGCAAGATCAGACAGCTTTGTGTTCTGCAAGATCAGATAGCTTTGTGTTCTGCAAGATCAGATAGCTCTGTGTTCTGCAAGATCAGATAGCTTTGTGTTCTGCCAGATCAGACAGCTTTGTGTTCTGCAAGATCAGATAGCTTTGTGTTCTGCAAGATCAGATAGCTTTGTGTTCTGCAAGATCAGATAGCTTTGTGTTCTGCAAGATCAGATAGCTTTGTGTTCTGCAAGATCAGACAGCTTTGTGTTCTGCAAAATCAGATAGCTCTGTGTTCTGCAAGATCAGATAGCTTTGTGTTCTGCAAGATCAGATAGCTCTGTGTTCTGCAAGATCAGATAGCTTTGTGTTCTGCAAGATCAGATAGCTTCGTGCTTTGCAGACTTTGTGCTCTACAGAATATAAGAAGACAGCTTTGCATTCTGCTGTGTGCGTTCTTGACAGGTGCGTTCTGTCGCTGTGTGATATGCATGGTATGATGTGCACTGTTCATAATACTGACCACGACATGCTGCCCCTCCGTGTGCTGGCTCTACTCTCTCGAGTCTCTGTGGCTGACCAAGTGGACAGTGAGCGTTTGGCTTCTCGCTCCGATCCGGCCACCACACAGCTTGGTGTGTCCAGGTTGCGTCCAGTTTCACATCCCGGCCAACTTGTGGTGGTACACTGATAACTTCTCATCTTCTCTCTTTGTTTGGAGATACGCTGACTGACTTGCTTGGGCATTGTGCAAATGATCATATCTCAATGTGTGAGAGTGAATGCCTGTGTGCGCCACGAACTCTTGTGAGAAGTAATGACCTGGCTTGTTGATATAGTCTTAAGTTGTTAATAGTTCCCAAATTTTTTTGTTTTTTTGTGTTTTACATTGTATAAGAAATTGTGCTATCAGTACCGTGTAAATTTAACTTAAGATATCAGGTATACATGAGGAATAGATTTATTTGTTTATGATAGAGATGCATGTAATATTTATACTGTTGTCTTTGAACGCTTTTCTGAAAACTTCAGATTTGTTTTGTGAAGCAGTTTACCATGAAACTTAATTGTGCATGCAAAACATTTGGCAGAAATTGTATGCAAGGTGGGAGAAATTGAAGACAAAGAGAAGACAAATAATAGTTGTAAGACAGAATTACATGTATTTATAACTATTTGCTGTGAGGCAGGTGAGTAGAGACAGTGGTGAGAGCAATATATACAGTGTGTGGAAGTGTGGCACTCACTGCAGACGTTTTGACACTCAAACTCATACTCCTGGCTTCACTCTTGGCTTTTATAGCAAGTAAATTGGAACTAAATCCAAACTAAAACTAAAACGTTCACATACCAGACGTTTTGCCGACTTGGTGTCGGCGACTCCTGAGCAACTTCAAACCAACTAACTGAACATTGGGCAACTAGTCTGTCATGTGACTGATCATTGGGCAACTAGTCTGCCATGTGACTGAACATTGGGCAACTAGTCTGCCATGTGACTGAACATTGGGCAACTAGTCTGCCATGTGACTGAACATTGGGCAACAAGTCTGCCATGTGACTGAACATTGGGCAACTAGTCTGCCATGTGACTGAACATTGGGCAACTAGTCTGCTATGTGACTGAACATTGGGCAACTAGTCTGCCATGTGACTGAACATTGGGCAACTAGTCTGCCATGTGACTGAACATTGGGCAACAAGTCTGCTATGTGACTGAACATTGGGCAACAAGTCTGCCATGTGACTGAACATTGGGCAACAAGTCTGCCATGTGACTGAACATTGGGCAACAAGTCTGCTATGTGACTGAACATTGGGCAACAAGTCTGCTATGTGACTGAACATTGGGCAACAAGTCTGCCATGTGACTGAACATTGGGCAACTAAGTCTGCCATGTGACTGAACATTGGGCAACAAGTCTGCCATGTGACTGAACATTGGGCAACAAGTCTGCCATGTGAACAGTCCCTAAGATTTTGTTCCAATTTACTTCCTAGTTAAGTTATTAGCAACTTGAGAACTCAGTTTAACGCTGCTTTACTCCTCAGTGATTTATAAGTGACTCCCAGCAGACTTTTGTTTTTGCAATTCTCAGTTGGGTGAGGTCTAGCCAAAAAAAAGCATTGAATGCGACCGTACAAACCTAATGCAGAAGTGAGCTCAGAATGAAAGTCCTGGATTTGATGATTTTGTTTCCATGTCTTTTGTTGTTTGAACATTGTGATGATTTTGTTTCCATGTCTTTGCTTGGTTAAACATTGTGATGAACGAGTGGCATGCACGCAGGTGTCTGTTTAATTGTTGTTGATCTGTGTCAGTAGACTTTTTGACTGCCCATGTTCAGTGGAACCCCATTTTAAGACCTCCGAAAATCTGAATAATCAGGTCTTAAACCCAATTTAAGACTCCCTCCTTTTTAAGATCTGATCTTGTCAGATTTTTGGAGGTCTTAAAAGGGGGGTTCCACTGTAGTTGTAATGAAATGAACAGAAAATATTTAAAAGTAGGATCTTGTGGAAGGATGTGGCGTTAAAAGAGAGGTTGGGTGGGAGGTGGCGAGTTCCACTGTATTTATTCCAGTGGGAAGTGTCTTTGATGGACCAACGTTGAGTGTGACCGCTGGTGCCTGTTTGTTGAAGTATATATGTCCCCAGGCAAAGTCAGAAGTATTTCCCGGAGTAAAGACACAATCTTTGCTAAATGTGCCCCAAGAATATGCTATGATGTCCCAAAACACCAGGAAGATGATGCTTGTGGGGGTGGGATCGAGTAGGTTTGGATGGAAGTGGGGTAGTGTTTGTTTTGTGAAAGTAGGACACCCCCAACAATCTGAGAAGATCAGAAAAGTGAGTTCATTAATTTACAGACATTATAAACCGGGACTGTCAAAACAGTGGTAGCCCCCTTATGAGACCCCCAACAATCTGAGAAGATCAGAAAAGTGAGTTCATTAATTTACAGACATTATAAACCGGGACTGTCAAAACAGTGGTAGCCCCCTTATGAGACCTCCAACGATCGGAGAAGATCACAGAAGTGAGTTCATTCATTTACAGACATTATGAACCGGGACTTTCAAAACAGTGGTAGCCTTCTTATGAGACCTACAACAATCTGAGAAGATCAGAAAAGTTAGTTCATTCATTTACAGACATTATGAACCGAAGATCTGAAAAAAATAGGATCTAAAAAAAGGGGACCGGATGTCTCAAAATGGGATCTTGGAAGGGGAGGTTCCACAGTACGTGGATGCTGTAAATATTGCCAGCTATACCTGGAGGCAGGTAGGTTGTCAGCTACGATAGCAGGTAAAAGTGCAGGTAATATTGCTACGATAAGAGGTAGTACTGCTATGGTAGCAGGTAATACTGCTGGAAGTGTTCGTATGATTGTGATAAGCATTGCCCATCAAGCAATTGCTGGTGTGTGACACATGTTGCAGACTTGATTATGATGAGCATTGCCCATCAAACAATTGCTGGTGTGTGACACGTGTTGCAGACTTGATTATGATGAGCATTGCCCATCAAACAATTGCTGGTGTGTGACACGTGTTGCAGACTAGATTATGATGAGCATTGCCCATCAAACAATTGCTGGTGTGTGACACATGTTGCAGACTTGATTATGATGAGCATTGCCCATCAAACAATTGCTGGTGTGTGACACATGTTGCAGACTTGATTATGATGAGCATTGCCCATCAAACAATTGCTGTTGTGTGACACGTGTTGCAGACTAGATTATGATGAGCTAGTCAGAGACTGTCGAGTGTGTACTGAACAGTATGTATTCTACAGTCTCTGAGCGACCACCTCTCCAAAAACGACCACTTGTTCAAAACGACCACCCAAGAGGATATTGATAATTTTTTTTCCAGTCTAATTTACCTTTCCATAAGTGTCTATAACGATAAGTTTTGGTTGGTCCCGCTGGTGGTCTTTCTGGAAAGGTTCGACTGTAGCTACTAGCTGCACAATTAAGCCTCTCAAACATTCACCCAAGCTTCAGACGTTGCTGCCTAATTACTTGGACTAGTGTGTGCAGCTAAATAGAATGTGTTGTTTTTGTTATGTTGACTTTGGTGATGTGTGTGGGTCTGTGAACAATGCATCATTGTCCTGATGTCATGCCACCCATACCGGCCGTGACGTCATGACACCCATACCCGTGACGTCATGCCACCCATACCCGTGACGTACCTTCATGAACTGATGTTTCTGTACATTGCGATCTATGGTAATAAATATTACTTTGTACAAGCTTATTTACGTGTGTGTGTGTGTGTGTGTGTGTGTGTGTGTGTGTGTGTGTGTGTGTGTGTGTGTGTGTGTGTGTGCGAGCGTGTCTGTGCGTGTGTGTCTGCATGCGCGCGCATTTGTATGTGTATATATTAATTACCCAATATTGACGGACTGTGTGATGATATCTTCTGCTATGGTCTGTTGAGACAGTGATATCAAAATCGAGACCGGAGGTCGAGATTTTGATATCACTGTCGAAACAGACCAATAGCAGAAGATATCATCACACAGTCAGTCAATGTTAGATATATTGCTAATTCTCTGGACATTTTGTATTTACTGTAAAGAAATTACAAAAGTATTTGTCTCAGTTTTGGCTGTTCCATATCCCTCCTCTGATTATTATTTCTTTTTGTTCACTCTTTTTTTGTACTTTTCAGTATTTAAAAATGTCTTTTCTTTCAAAAAGTCTTTAGTCACTTGCTCAACCAAATTCTGGGATCATTACATTGTCATATATATTTGTTTATTTTTAGATTTAGGTGTTTTTGTTTTTGAAGTGGGGAAGCAATAAAGAGGTCGTCGATATCAAAACTGATATCGACGGAAATGTCGTCGATATCACTTTTACAATGAGCTCAGTTTTGCCCAATTGACCAATGGAAATCCACGTAACATATGAAATAGCAATATATATATATATATATGTGTGTGTGCGTGCGCTCATGTGTGTGTGTTGGAAAGATTACATGAAAATCACCAACAAAAACTTTCAACGAAAAAAAACCCAACAAAATCCGAAACAGACAGGCTGCTAACGTTCCAAATCAAGAATCAAAAAACAAAAGTGAACAAACGATTTAAGAGACACGATCGACAGAAAAAAATTAATGTTACAGTGCCTCATCCCCAAGATCGTCGAAGCAATGTTAAGGCGGCGATTACAAAAAAAAAAAACAACAACAACGAAAGAAAATAACAGGTCAAACAAAGAAAAGTGAAAACACCTACTTTGGTGTGAGCTTCGTCATCACACTGAGTAATGTGTAACATGTGTAATGTGTAACACTCTTCTGTCAGAATGTGACGTCACTTCCATGGAGCTATGTCTGTAGTATCCCATTGTGGGTTGAATGACACACTGGGAAGATTTCACCTCTTCCTCAATCTCTTCGCTTTCCCTGTGGTAGGAGAGAGAGCGGAGCAGAGAAAGAAGTGTAAAACTTGATATGTCCAGAGTTTGCGTGAGGTTATACAATGTTTTACAAGTCAGCACTATCAGTCTGTAGTCGGGAATCACCACTTGATTGACAGCACTTGATTAACAACATTTGATTGACAGCGCGTGCACGTGCACTCCGCACAAAGAGTCACGCCTCCGTGAACTCAGCATCACGGTGTATAATAAGGATTGCCAATCAGGAAAATATAGTGTATATAATATATATACACACAGTTTTCACAGAAACGCTGCGCACACTTCCAACGTCAGGCCTACAGTTGAAACTCCATCGGTTTCTGTGATTGACGCTGCATGTACAACACCTGCAGTGACGTCACTTTGCGTTCACCACTTCTCCTTGTCCGAGGTGATGTCGTGGCGAGCGTAGTCATAGATCGGGTTGGCCACGCCCCCCACCGCCCCCACCTCCTCCCCCTCCTCGGGCAGGATGACGACGTCGTACACGTGTTTTTCACGCTGGCTGTGGGGCGGGTCCCTGACGGTGTTGGCAACGTTGTCGTAGTGGCTAGCGAGGGAGGGGTTGACGATGGCGAGCGGCTCGGGGTCAGGGCCCACGTAGCGCACGATGTAGCGGTCCTCGTCATCATCCGGGCTCCGTCTGCACACAGCCAAGGTCACACAGCGGGGTCAAGGTCACACAGCGGACTCGAGGTCACACATCGGGGGTCAAGGTCAAATAGCAAAGTAGTGCACGCCCTTTTTGTGATAAGCCCTACCTTTACAATAATACTCAACGATTCTCTCTCTCACTGTGGGGACTGGAGGCCCTCTCCGCCCTCCACGTATGCTTCTTATCTCCCCTTCCTCACTATTGCAATAACCATTCCATATTCTCACCACCCCACTCACTCAAATTTCCCCAAACCCCCACCCCACTCACCAACCCACCCTCTCAACAATCGCCCAAACCACCACCCTCCCACCACCGTTGCCTCTCAGCGGTGTTTAATTAAACAACAAGATTGTTAAAGGTATTGGGGGAACACACCAGGGCTTTGCTTCCACGGCAGGGCTGATCAAGATGTTCTATTGACATTTACTTCAAAATACCAAAGCTTGAGAGAGAGAGAGAGAGAGAGAGAGAGAGAGAGAGAGAGAGAGAGAGAGAGAGAGAGAGAGAGGGAAAGAGAGAATGAAAAGAGAGAGAGAGAGGGAGAGAGAGGAGAGGGAGAGAGCGAGGGAGAGAGAGAGAAGAGGGAGAGAGAGAGAGAGAGAGGAGAGGGAGAGAGCGAGAGAGAGAAAGAGAGAGAGAGGAGAGAGAATTGAATTGAATTGAATTGAACTTTATTTAACAAGGATTAAGATTTAAGGCTACGCCTTTTCTTACAATCTGTCCTTGGAGAGAGAGAGAGAGAGAGAGAGAGAGGGAGAGAGAGAGAGAGAGAGAGAGAGAGAGAGAGAGAGAGAGAGAGAGAGGGGGTGGGGGTGTGGGAGAAAGGGCGACTACCAGTGCGTCACCCTGTCACTCTATAACAAGAGTGAAGACGAGGACCACATCACACTGACTTCTTGCTGCGCCAGATGACGACGATGACGATGATGGTGAGAAGAACGACGAGAAAGGCGACGACACTCACACCGATGGCCACCCCGGTGTTGAGAGAACTGTCGTTGTCGTCGTTATTACCTCCCTTGGTCGTGTCCCCTGCCGTCACTGCAAGATACGTCCAATATAAACTTTAACTATGACACTCATGCCCGTGTCCTTTCATTCAAACTTTCTTTGCCATTAAATAGGCACTTCACTTTGCTATCTGACACACTCAGATTTGGAATGAAACATGTCTTTTACTGGGGTCCGTCCCGTGACCGCCGCCAAAAAAAGGGCACTCCCAAAGTCGACCTGAAAAAAACGTGAGCTACCTTGAAAAAATATGGAGAAAAAAAAATCAGAATATTGATTGTTTGTTTGTTTGTTCGTTCATGGGCTGAAACTCCCACGGCTTTTACGTGTATGACCGTTTTTACCCCGCCATTTAGGCAGCCATACGCCGCTTTCGGAGGAAGCATGCTGGGTATTTTCGTGTTTCTATAACCCACCGAACTCTGACATGGATTACAGGATCCTTTTCGTGCGCACTTGGTCTTGTGCTTGCGTGTACACACGGGGGTGTTCAGACACCGAGGAGAGTCTGCACACAAAGTTGACTCTGAGAAATAAATATCTCGCCGAACGTGGGGACGAACTCACGCTGACAGCGGCCAACTGGATACAAATCCAGCGCGCTACCGACTGAGCTACATCCCCGCCCAGAATATTGATAATTTGGCAAACGACACCGAACAAAACGACACTGAATTAAGTACATAGACCTCATGCACTAGAACAGCGCAATGAACACTGAACTAAGTACATAGACCTCGATAGAACAGCCTGTAATGAACACTGAACTAAGTACATAGACCTCGCTGGAACAGCGTAATGAACACTGGCGGTCAAACTGCTTACAGTCTCTCGTGACGTTTCTTCCTGGTGCAGTTGACGACATCAGTGTTGACGTCACGCTTGTGAGGGTGTATGACGTGGGTTGTGGTTGGGGAGTGACAGAGGTACAGCGATGCTGGTCCCACACATCTAGCTCTGTGGTCCGTCCGCACCGAGCCTCCAGCATGCCGCCGTCTGAGGCTGTGAGACACGACCAGGCTGCTTCGGTCAGCTTCTAACATCATAACTGTACGTTTTCTCTTTTTGTTTTCTTCTACCTCTTTCATTTTACGCCCAAAAAAGCATACCTATGGTTATTCTTGTCACCTTCGAAAAATAAAGATTTGTCATTGTCTTTCTGTCTCTCTCTCTTTCTCTCCCTTGGAAAGCGAGGCAGAAGAGACTTGATGTTTGATTCGTGACATGAAAAATGTACCCCTCGGTATTACCGTTACCAGAAAGTTTTCATGGTTGATACACTGTTTGCTACGATGTATATATCTATATGGTGAGGTGACTATTAGCAAGCAACTGCCAAAAATATTTAACACCATGTATATACATTTGATTCGATTACGTGAAATGCTGATTTTGTACATTTTCTCTTTTCTTTTTACCATTGTAAAAACCAAATCCCTGGTTATACAATTAAACAATCCAATCCAATCTCTCACTCTCTCTCTCTCTCGCACTCTCTCTCTCTTTCTCTCTCTCTCTCTCTCTCTCTTTCTCTCTGTCTTTTTGCCTCTCTCTCTCTGTCTCTCTGTCTCTCTCTGGCGTCTAAAAGCGCTATCGCCTTCCTAGTGTCTGACCTGTGACCCGGAAGAGAATTTTGCCCGTGTGGTTGGCGGGAAGGTGAAGGCTGAAGATGACGAGGTTGGACTGTGACACGAACACTCCCCCTCCCTCACCCCTCTCTCCCTCGTCCAGCTGTGAGCAAAGAAAGCAGCAACGCTCAAAACAAGTGTACACTTCTACGCACAAAGCTATGACACATTTTCCTGACTGGCAATATACTCATACGAAACCACAGCTCACAACGAGCAATGAAACTCTGGTTGTGTAACAATAGGGAAAAAGAGGGCTAAAACAAGGGCAACACCTAGTTTACTGTAGCTAGCGAGAGCCATTGTACGGTGCCAGTCAGTGGCATAAGGGCAATGGCTATGTTCACCTGGTTGTTAGTGGCATAACGACAATGGCTATGTTCTTGTTCACCTGATTGTGGCTGCAGTCCAGGGTTAAAGTCAGAGAGCTGTTGCCCCCATCCTCCATGACGACGGTCTCCAGGCAACGCCCCGCTTTGTTGGAGGTCAAGGCCAGCTGCAGCACGGTGAAGACGAGGCTCTGACGACACGGCGCTGTGACGTGGCAAGTGCATGACGTGTTGCGTTGCTCGCTGTTGACGTGGTACACGTTGCTCTCCAGGTACAGCTCCGTGTGTTGTGTCGTGCTGCCCGCGTCACACACGTCGCCCAGCAACCCCACTGTCGACAGTCACAATCAGGCCTTCATCAAACAACTCAAAGCCCCGCTATATCATTCGCTATCGTTCGCTATCACTGTATTATTACCATTCCAGTGCACCATATGGCTTTTGGACCAATCAGGCCTGATTCTAGGTGACCCTCTAAATGTTATAACGTTTTTGTTTTTCACGCTAAAAAGTAACAAGACAAGACTACTCGAAATTTCTTTTGGTCGAAATAGACGGTAATAAAACCGTTATTTCTAATATGCTGACTGTTACTGTTAGCAAAATTTAATGATAACAGACATGTCTCACAAATGATATCAGCATTCTCCTCCGGCTCATGGCTAATAATCCATTTTCTCGACATGTCTGTTATCAGTTGCTAACAGTCAGGATATTAGAAATAACTCATATTATTGGCAATATTGTTCGCTATATCATTCGCTATATTATTCACAAAATCTAAGGAATTGTAGCCACGGAATGTTTAGGTTAAGGTTATCGGAGGTCGTCTAGGCCCGGAACTCACTGTTGATACAACTGTACTCCACCCAGGCAGAGTGGGAGTAAGCCCCGTAGGTGAGAGCCCCGTCCTGTGTGGGGGGACACGCTCCACTGACCGTGGCTCTCCTCAGGCTGGGGTAACACTCCTTACTCCCGTCACACTTCTTGCGCAGCTCAGCCAGCCCTGCACAGGGTCAAGGCAACACATGGCATTAACTGAACGAATAATAAACTAAAATCATTACAATGAACAATAAATACCAAAAAAGTGTCGCACTGTTTGACACCTGAAAAGTCGTAGCGCATCAACTTCATGTCCCCACTAGGTCACTAGGTCGCTAGTTACCTGTGAAGACGATAAGCTAGGTAAGTCAGTCAAATGAAAGTCTGTGCCATGGTCCAATCACCCCCCCCCCCCCCACCTCCTTTCCCCCAGCCCTAACTCTAAACCTGCTCTTGGTTTAAACAATGTTTATTCATATTTACATGTTCAGGAAATGTACATGGACATAGGGTGAAGACAACAACAAGCCTACGGCTTATGGTGGTGTCTTCAAACACATTTACAATAAGAACATGGCAGACAAGCCCTTACACAGTAAATAAAAACAATCCGTAAATTTTACTCAAAATATTTACCAAATTTAGGAGAGAAAAGAAAAGACGAAAAGAAGGTGAGAAAACACCAAAGAAAATAAAGTAAACACACATACACATCTAACCAGAAGAATGCGTAAAGGATAATAATCGGTGATTAAACAAATCAAGAACAAATATTTGGGGACAAGTATTCAGACCGGGGGAGGGGAGGCTTAGGGGGGGGGGGGGGGAGGTGGAATAGAGAGAAGTTTTCAGTGTTCTGAGTCGCAACATAAAACACTCTATGATTCTTCTTTATGACCTTCTTGACTCGAAAACACGCAGTCCCGGGCCGGGTCGTAGCCAGGACAACAGCTGTTCCTGGGAGCCATGACGTCACAGCCCATGACGTCAGGCGTTAGCGCGTGCAGGATGCGCTCCACAGAGATGAGACCCGGCGCGCCCTTGTTGAGACAAGTGATCTCAAAGTCGTGTGAGATATCTCTGCCCTGCAGGCACGCTGCTCGCGTCGTGTTGTACAGCGGGGAACTCACGTCTGCAACAAGTAGAAATGATCACGTGACGTTTCACTAAGGGCCGCTGAAGTTCATGAGTAGCTCAGTTCTTGATCAGTTGAACAGGTTTGCTTTTAGCTGCTTAAAACTTAGCTTAGATGAAGTTTAAAGAAAATTGTATCACAAAATAAGACCCGAGATCGACTTCCATGCTGAAATAAATCGTCACAACGAATTGTGAATGGCAGAGAACTTATACGCAAGCCGCGGAACAGGAACATTTAAAGATAATGGTTTCCACAAACTGAGCAAGGCTCGCCACTATGATTGTTGCATACTGATGAAATGAGCTCACAGAAGGAGAAACAGATAAATCAGTAAGCGCTCAAAGCAAACCGACCTTGCTGAGCAGGAGGCGGGGTGGTGGGGGCGGAGCACTGGCTCAGGTCAGTCAGCAGTGATTGACGGGCCGGCTGTCCGCACACCACCTCCACTGGGGCTCCCTGCGTGGCTGAAAAGGAAAAGTCAAACCTCAACACAACTGTTTACACATATACAATAACAGTGATGCTGATTACATGTTTCAACAACTCTCAGAAGAAATCGCTCTTAAAGCAGAACATCCGTTGCCAGCGACATGGGATGTAGTGAAGGACATACAGTAGATCGATAGTGGCGCTGTACGTGTGTATATATATATATATATATGTGTGTGTGTGTGTATGTGTGTGTGTGTATGTATGTGTGTGTGTGTGTGTGTGTGTGTGTGCGTGTGTGTGTGTGAGTGTGTGTGTGTAGTTGACTGACCAGTGACCACTACCAGCACCCTGCCCGTGGTGTTGTTCGTGACGTCAAGGTCAAAGGTCGCCACGCTGGACTGGCTGGTGAAGATCGTCCCTGCTTTGCCTGGCAACAAGGGGTCGTAGCTGCAGTTGATGCTGGCGAGGACACCCCCACCCTCTCCCTCCGTCACCACCACTCTCTCCCTGCATCCCCCCTCGGCGTCATGGCTGAGGTCAAGGTCAAGCACCTGTAATCACACGTTGTCTTGGAAACATATATTCTCACAGCGCGATTTTTCAACCATAGAACCATTGTTTTTTTTAGGCTTCCTGATCATCGTTTTGAAAGAGAGAGAGAGATGATGATGATGATGAAACTTTATTTTTCAAGGATAGAGAGAGAGAGAGAGAGAGAGAGAGAGAGAGAGAGAGAGAGAGAGAGAGAGAGACAGACAGACAGACAGACAGACAGACAGACAGAGTCGGAGAGACAGAGAAATAGAGACACACAGAGACAGAGACAGACAGACATAGACAGATAGACAGAGAGACAGACAGAGAGAAAGACAGAGACAGACCGAGACAGATACAGAGAGAGAGAGACAGAAACAGAGAGAGACAGAAACAGAGAGAGACAGAGAGGGAGAAGGAGATACAGACGGAGAGGAAGACAGAGACAGTCAGAGACAAAGACAGAGACAGAGAGACAGATAGCGCATATTAAATCAAATAACGAGGCAAGCAAACAACAAGCATCCAATCAAGTAGGGGCCTACAAATGCATTGCCTTGTTGTTCAAATATTTGAAATAATTGTCGTGCACTTGCTTGTGATTCATTTACCTTGAAAATGAGAGAATTCCGGCAGGCGGTGGTGACGACACAGGAACAGGTCTTGTTGCTATGGTGACGGTTGTCATGGAGGAAGTTGGTTTCCAGAAACACGTGATCACCCGTCACTGTTGTGTTGGCGGCACACACGTCACTCAGCAGCGCCGCTGTTGACAGACAGATAGGATGGTGATCGTCAGTGATAGTCAGTGATAGTTTGTGATAGTCAGTGATAGTTTATGATAGTCAGTGATAGTTTGTGATAGTCAGTGATAGCCAGTGATAGTCAGTGATAGTTCGTGACAGTCAGGGCAATGACGGTCTTTGTGGAGGATATCAACAGACGCATTAAATGCATTCACCCACATCATTGTGTCTGCTCATGATACCGCCGCTGCTCAAAAGATAGAATACACTATAGCGAGAACAGACATGTAAGACACAGACAGACACAGGGGTAGCCTGCTCACTGCTGACACATACATGATTGTGAGATGCGGACAGAATTGACTTGAACTGAACTTTATTTTACAAGAATTAAGATTTAAGGCTAAACAAAAAATACAAAAAATACAAAGATTTAAGGCTAGGCCTTTTCTTACAATCTGTCATTGTAGGATACAAGGGTAGCTACTCACAGCTGGCACAGACGAACTCCACGCGAGCGAAGTCCGAGTACCGGCCGTATGTCGCCCCGTTCCCCCTGTCCGGGCACTGGTCAGCCACTGTCGCTCTGTCCAGACTGGTCTCACACGTCACCAGCCCGTCACACCTGGCCTTGACCGCTCTCACCTGGTGACACACCTTTCAGTTACCAGTGTAGGCCTATGTGTGTTTCTCGCTTTTAGGCCGTGCATGTACGCATTTACTCTTGCCAGTCTCTCTATATAGTTAAAGGCACAGTGCGCCTCCCGTAAACCATCCCAGATACTCTCAGGCTTTTACACACAGTACAAACACCCTTTTGTTTAAAGGCACAGTAAGCCTCCCGTAAACCATCACAGATACTGTAAGGCTTTTACACACAGTACAAACACCCTTCCATTTGAACGCTCACCAAACGGGAACATCCTAGGTGCCCTATAGTCCAGGCATATTAGAGAACAACGTTGAAGTGACAATGACTAGGTTTAAAATGTCCCTTATCAGAAAGTTCAACCTCATTCGTTTGATGTTTATTAAGCACATTTTCATATAAAGTTGGCGCTTCATACGGAAAAATGGCTTTGAAATTGACCCAAATCCTTCTTTGGGCTCTGTAAATGTCGTTTGGGGGTATGGTTGTAAAATGGTATCTACTGGTCACCCCAATGTATAAACTGAAAACTCTTTCTGCACCAGAACACGCAGAAAGGATTGTATCTGCCTGATGTCTGATGCTTTTCAAAATCCCCAACCACTAACACCTTCAAAACGGACTTTAACTGACACTGTTGTTTTTCCCTATATAATCCTTACTATTTTTCCGAGACGTCGTCGTGTTGTGTATTTAGCTTGCCACAACCTCATACATGGTCCTAAAAGTTAAAGTTGAAGAAAATACTAAAGATAAATGAAAAAGCTGACGCAGTGTCATTCGCACCGTGAATCCCCCCATGGGAACATACTAAAGTCTGGTTCCAAATAGGCTCAATTTCCTTCTATTTCTTTGTATTTCTGCCTCGTAGGGGTAGGGGTGTTCAAACCAAAGGCACCTTTAAACCAAAATTCAAATCACACATCTTACAATACTAAGACACTCAGCAGTAAAAGGGTGTCTGCTGGTAAAAAATTCCAAACAATCCTAAAAGTACTTCACTACTAAAAGTGCTTTTAAAAAGAGCCGTTATTTTTCCCTCTATATTCAGTATTGTGTTTTCTGCGAACATGTAGTCTATTTAGATGGTTGTCGTGTGCACTTGAGTTGCTAAAGCGTTTTCAGTTGGGCATATGTCGAAAAGCAAAGAATTAGCCCTTTGAAAACCATCAGAACTGTCACACAAAAATAACATTTACCTATCTCACCAACTGACCAAACATAGGGCTTTTCCTTATGTATTATGTATTGTCGTGTTTTTTGTAGCATACTTGTGAAAACAGCCACCACTGTTGTAAATGATACTTTAAAGAGCATTATTTCATTTTTACAGTTGAAGGACAACCTGGACTGCCGTATATTACAGCTGTTTTACAATCAGCCAAAATTTTCTTAACAAACGTATGTTAAGAACAACTCCCATAGTGAAATTGAAGGAAAACAAATTGAAAATCCCCCTGCCATAGAGGAGCTAAAGAATCAACAATAAACGACTGCATGGATAGCTTGATGCACGAATGCATTGCGGACATGTTTGTCTCCAACCAAGAGAAAGTTCCAAAAAATCCCTTTTGTGCTTCTTATTATACAGTGACGTCAAAGACAGCCTTTTCTGCTGTTCATACATTCAGGGGTTATGGTTACACTAAACGACGTAGTTGTAGCCATACTGCCATCCAGATTTATTTTTTCCTTGCGAGCAGTCACAGGGTGTTTGTGCTGTCTGCCAACCGTTAGATGACCCCGCCCAAGTCTGTTAAGGGACCGTTTGACCGTTATAGAACGCGTCTTTTTGATTTTTTGGCACAGTTGGAAACGGTTGATTTTTATCCCTACCATTGTTTCCAAACATTATATAGGAATGTTTTGTGAACAACGGATAATAGCCGCTACTCGCATGTGTAGCAAAAGTGAGCGTACATACTCACCCTGGTCGTCCAGCCGTTGTCCGTTGCCCGTCTTTATCTGTCTGTACTGAACATTACCTTTGGATATTTCTCCAACGCTATGAAGTGAAGAAACACCAAATGTTGCAAAATGTTGTATGACCCCAAGAGCTCAAAAAAGATACTTGAGAACCTTGACCTTACCTTAAGGTCAAGGTCACAGGGAGAATGAATGTGGTCTAAAAACTGCAAAATTTCACATTGTGCCAGTTTTCTGGAAAACAAATTAAAAACAGCGGGCTTAGTTTTGTATGGTATACAAGAAAAAGAAAGCCTTATCTTCTGATACCATTTTGGTTGACCTCGCTTCAATGTCAAGGTCACAGGAGTCCTTCAAAGTTGAATTGTATACATGTTTTGAAGTGACCTTGACCCTGAACTATGAAAAAAATCTTTCAAACTTCATAATTGTGTGGGGCACATGTTATATACTGATATTGAGCCACATTTAGTCACATATCATCAAGGTCAAGGTCACTTTGCCCCTTATGAAATGTGACTGAAACGGGCAATTGAATCACTAAAAGTGACAATGTCTCTTTGTAGAAAGTGCCAATAAGTATGTTTATGCTTCCTATGTCTTGAATTGATAGCCTTGTGATGTGTGACCTTTGATGATCTTGACCTTGGCCAAAGGTCATGTGTAATTTGGTAGGAAAAATCTGTAAAACAGTTCTAATAGTGTACAATGTCCTTGCCAGCTTCAGTTGTTAGACCTTCACCTTCAAGGTCACCTGAAGGTCAAGGTCACTTTAAGACAAAGGTCAAGCATGAGAGTCGCATGGGCTTTGCTTTGTTAAGATTTTTTACCAAGACACATGGATTTCTTTACCCGGCTTGGTCACATTTTTCATAGGGGTCAATGTGACCTTGACCCTAACGATATGTGACCAGATGTGGCTCACTATGAAATTCTAACAAACGCCCCACTCAGTGTTTAAGTTTGTAAGAGATATCGTCCATAGTAAAGTTAAAGGGGCAAGTTCACATCAAAATATGTCTACAATTCAACTTTGAAGGGCTCCTCTGACCTTGACATTGAAGCGAGGTCAACCAAAATGGTATCAGAAGATAAGGCTTTCTTTTTCTTGTATACCATACAAAACTAAGCCCGCTGTTTTTAATTTGTTTTCCAGAAAACTGGCACAATGTGAAATTTTGCAGTTTTTAGATCACATTCATTCTCCCTGTGACCTTGACCTTAAGGTAAGGTCAAGGTTCTCAAGTATCTTTTTTGAGCTCTTGGGGTCATACAACATTTTGCAACATTTGGTGTTTCTTCACTTCATAGCGTTGGAGAAATATCCAAAGGTAATGTTCAGTACAGACAGATAAAGACGGGCAACGGACAACGGCTGGACGACCAGGGTGAGTATGTACGCTCACTTTTGCTACACATGCGAGTAGCGGCTATTATCCGTTGTTCACAAAACATTCCTATATAATGTTTGGAAACAATGGTAGGGATAAAAATCAACCGTTTCCAACTGTGCCAAAAAATCAAAAAGACGCGTTCTATAACGGTCAAACGGTCCCTTAACAGACTTGGGCGGGGTCATCTAACGGTTGGCAGACAGCACAAACACCCTGTGACTGCTCGCAAGGAAAAAATAAATCTGGATGGCAGTATGGCTACAACTACGTCGTTTAGTGTAACTATAACCCCTGAATGTATGAACAGCAGAAAAGGCTGTCTTTGACGTCACTGTATAATAAGAAGCACAAAAGGGATTTTTTGGAACTTTCTCTTGGTTGGAGACAAACATGTCCGCAATGCATTCGTGCATCAAGCTATCCATGCAGTCGTTTATTGTTGATTCTTTAGCTCCTCTATGGCAGGGGGATTTTCAATTTGTTTTCCTTCAATTTTACTATGGGAGTTGTTCTTAACATACGTTTGTTAAGAAAATTTTGGCTGATTGTAAAACAGCTGTAATATACGGCAGTCCAGGTTGTCCTTCAACTGTAAAAATGAAATAATGCTCTTTAAAGTATCATTTACAACAGTGGTGGCTGTTTTCACAAGTATGCTACAAAAAACACGACAATACATAATACATAAGGAAAAGCCCTATGTTTGGTCAGTTGGTGAGATAGGTAAATGTTATTTTTGTGTGACAGTTCTGATGGTTTTCAAAGGGCTAATTCTTTGCTTTTCGACATATGCCCAACTGAAAACGCTTTAGCAACTCAAGTGCACACGACAACCATCTAAATAGACTACATGTTCGCAGAAAACACAATACTGAATATAGAGGGAAAAATAACGGCTCTTTTTAAAAGCACTTTTAGTAGTGAAGTACTTTTAGGATTGTTTGGAATTTTTTACCAGCAGACACCCTTTTACTGCTGAGTGTCTTAGTATTGTAAGATGTGTGATTTGAATTTTGGTTTAAAGGTGCCTTTGGTTTGAACACCCCTACCCCTACGAGGCAGAAATACAAAGAAATAGAAGGAAATTGAGCCTATTTGGAACCAGACTTTAGTATGTTCCCATGGGGGGATTCACG